>NC_042997.1:180048431-180078431 GCF_006345805.1 Octopus sinensis
CAAAGTAGTCGAATTTGTCGAAGTTATATGGAAAAACTTACCTGTAATACTCTCATACTTACTCTCTCCCCCCTCTCTCTCTCTCTAATTCTCTCTCTCTGTACACGAACTAAATAGGTGTGCAGAAAGAATTTATTGACATGAATTATTTACTGGTGTCAAAACGATGGGTTAAAAATTTAAAGGCATTGAAACAGTTTCTTTGTTGCCCTATGATACCCGTAAGAGCATAAAACTTTTGTCTTTCTTATTCTGCATAGTAATAATCTTCATTTTAACGATATAAGAGCACACGTACATGTTTTATATACGTTGGATTAGCTAGGTTACCCCGTTGTATATTTTCTTCGGAGCCACAAATAATTATCGAATTTTCCGGCTTCATCATATTACATTCTGTGGGCATGTAGTGTAAACATTCAAACACCGTCACAATATTTTTAAGTCCTTCTGCATTTCACGTGGAATTTTTGATCCTGCAACTCACCCGAGAGTACAGGTCGACCTATCAGCGTGTAAATTCTGCTCTGAAAAATTCGACTCTAATGCCGAAAAATACGACAATATATTTAAAATCATGAAGCACTTTTGATCAAAATAACTTGATCTAATTTATTTCGCTCTATCTTTTATTACTGGTTAACATTTAGGTATTGTGTGCTTGCATGTGAGTGTATGTACGTATGTATGTATATATATATATATATAATATATATATATATATATATATATATATATATATATATATATATATATATATATGTATATATATATATATATATATATATATATAACACAATGTTTCGGTGTTTATACTATCCAGGCTTCATGAAGTGTCTTGGGAAAATGTCGAACCTGGATTATATATGTATACATACACATCCAAACAAAGAATCTTAAATTCTGAAACACGTCTTTAAAAATTTCCTAAATGTAATGCAATAAAACCAATATCATTTGAATTTTAGTTCCACTAATTTACCTGCAAATATTCTTTTTTGTACACTAAGCAAAACCAAAACCAGCTTTCTATACACAGTCTCTTATGGCTTGAATTTGTCATATCCGTTTATACAAATACCTCCATGCGAAACCGAACACTAAACAACGGAAAACATTTCACTATCAAACCAAATAAAATGTCGTATTAACAACCGTTTAAACCATACCCTGGAAAACACATTGTTTCTTCTACCCTTCTCTCACCACCTTACGTACGCATTTACCTCCCAGGTCTATACACAGCATATATAAATGTCACTTCACATATGCATACTGTCAATGATTGTGTATGTGTGTGAGTGTGTCTAATTCAAATAGATTCTTGGCTTAACGTAGGGGTCAGAGACGATGCATTGTTTTCATTTAAAAAAGTAGCAATGCTGGAATAGAACAATGTAAGAAAAATTTTCTCCAATCTTTAAGAAATTTGGATTGGAAACTTAATGACAAAAAAATCACATTGGTAAAATTCCTAAACGTAAAGCCTAGCCCCTTCGATGGAACGTTCGAACTGTTCCATAAACCAAATGAGAATTTAAAATATGTTCTCCTACGTTTCCTCTCTGAAAAATATGTGACGCGCCTGTCTCGTGGATAGATTCACTACGCGCACGATCTCACACATGCACACACACACATACACATTCTCCCTTTTCCCCTCTTCTCTCACTCTCTGTTACAAATACACACAAACACAAACAAACACTTACTGTAATGAAAAGAATCATAAATGGTGCAACATAGGAAGAACAATGTTTAAAACCTAAGGTTTTAATTTAACACTTGTAAGTTGGAAGAGTGTGCAGAAACGTTGTGTTTTGCGCCTTTGCGTGTAAAATCTGCGAAAAATTAAGGTTGAGTGAGAGATAATTAATTACATAAATATAAATTTATAAATGAATTATAGATAACGATAACACAGTGACAGCCTCATCAGCAACAACATCATTATCATAATCAACAAAACAGCAACAACAAAGAAAAACAACGAATAACTATAGCAATCATAGTAAGGAATCTGTAGGTAAAGGAAGCGGGTGGAAGATGAATGATTAGGAAACTTGAGAATGCTCTTCCATAGATAAGATAAGAAGAGAGAAAGGTACTTGCGAGTAAATTACATTTATCAGGATGTCTCTATAACTGGATCAACGTAAGCGAGAATGGCGTGTACGTATGTGTTAGTGAATTTTATGTATATATGTAGATTTTTTTATAAAGGAAAAAGGAGGAAGTTGTTATTTCTGCGTGTTTATGGCTATAAAGAAATTATGTACCATTGTAAATGTATAGTTTCAATCGTGCAACTCTGAAAAAATGGGAGTAGTAACCAGGAAATAGGTAAAAATTCCAAGATATCTGTAAAGAGCCCGTGAGATTGGTTAAATGTGAGTTACAGGAAAGTGGCAAAATGTTTCCGCGAAGATTATGCAAAAGAAGAGATAGTCGCCTGAAAATGGAACAGCATTTAGCCGTCTGCAGCAAGAACAAAAAATGACGAAAGTGAAAGACAGAAATTTAGAAATTTTTTGCTACCAGGGGTCTAGCGTGAAGAAAAAGAACTAGTCAATAGACTATATATTATTCATATAAATACAGTGTACATTTAAACACATAAGAGATGGCCATAACAAGACATCTAATCCGCTAGAAGGAATAGTTAAAATCAAAATCCTATTGGGGTAATTTCGAAAGAGAATGAAAAATAAAAACATTTACAATCTATTTCCTGTACCATGGTTTTAAGCTATCTTCAGCAAATAAAATAATTTGCTAGGCGCAGCTATCATCAGCAGGAAAGCCAAGATTAAAATATAAATACGAGGCAATACAGAATATGCCACGTGCTTATATGTTATAATTTTTCAAATCCACCGTTCAAGCGCAGTTTTTTATCGGCAGCAAATTGAAAAAATGCTGATTTTCTGCTAGAATTAGCCAAAAAATCATTATTGATCAATTTCACAGTAGCAAAAAATTATTTAGAATTTTTTTTTGCTACCAGTGATCTAGCGTGAAGAAAAAAACTAATCAACAGACTATATATTATTCATATAAATACAGTGTACATTTAAATACATAAGCCATGGCCATAATAGGAGATCTAACCCGCTAGAAGAAATGGTTAAAATCCAAACCACTCTTATATATATATATATATATTATATATATATATATATAACTTAAGGTGACCCGCTCTACGCGCGGGTGAGGTTGTGTTTGTTACTTTCTGTTGCTTCCTTTCTGTTTCTTATCGCCACATTCTCCCTCTTTGTTTCTCTCTCCTTTCTCTCTCACTTTCCCACTCTCTTAGTCTTCATTTCTCTCGGACTTTCCTTCGCTTTCTCTTACTCTATATCTTTCTCTATCTATCTCTCTCCTATTTATAAACAACAAAAGATCTTGAGTAAGTTGAGAAAGGAAATATTTTTACGCTTTTTCAACCCTTCATCGTTATTCTCATTCACTCATTATTACTTTCTCCCTTCCTTTCACTTTCTCTCTATAACGTCGTTTGATAGCGTCTACTATCTTTCCTCCGCCGCCTTCACCAGCATTGTCACTCTCTCTCTCTCTCTCTCTCTACGTCTGTCTGCATTCATAGAGAGAATTATCATCACCACCACCACCACCTCACAATCATGAGAATCTTTCTCTCTATATATAGATAGAGAGAGAGGGGAGAGAGAAAGTAATAATGAGTGAATGAGAATAACGACGAAGGGTTTAAAAAGCGTAAAAAATATTGAAGGCGGCGGAGGAAAGATAGTAGACGCTATCAAACGACGTTATAGAGAGAAGTCGAAAGGAAGGGAGGAAAGAGAGAGATTGAGGAAGACAAGCAGATAATAGAATGAGAGTAGACTTGTCAAAGTGTGCGTTTTTTGCCCTAGCAACCACACCTTTTAAGATATGGATTTCTAACCTAGCCCACTCTGGTCCTCACCTCATTTTACATGTCCCTGTAAATTTTGTAGTCAATCCGACCCCATCAAGGTGCCCCTTAACCCGTTCCAATGCCAAAACCAGACAAACATTTCGCATTTCAGAATTATAATATAGAGATTATACCCACTATTTTTATCCCCATAACACTGTATTCACCATTGATATTAACATGAATGTTTTCTTATTTTATTCTAAATTTATTTTTATTTTGATCTGTATACTTAATCCCACATTTACATTAATAGATAATATCATTCCCATTGTAATCCCCTCCTTACTTATACTGCATGTAACTCACCTATACCTAGTTTTTACCTAAACTTTACAGCATCATCCAAAACTATATCTATTTAATATTCACTCTCAAATACTATCATCTTCTTAGCATTCATATATATATATTTGTGTGTGCGTGTGTGTGTTTGTGTGAGTACATGTATGCATGTCTGGTTGTTCGTTCCTCAGTGTAATAACAACAAAACATTTATTTCGTATTACAGTTTTCCGATACCGCAGCGACAATTGAATATACTCCTACATACATCGTGATATTGGCGAGTGTATTTATTATATTCATCGGGTATGTTGTATTAAACATTTACAATAATGATGTAAATAGCAGATATATATATTCAAATAATAAATAATTGATAACATATATATTAGATTTCATGAACATATTTTACATTTCACCACTTAAATTTTTAGTATTTACAAACACCCGCATAACCCACATTTTAAATAACAAATAATTAATAATAGTATAATTATTTATTAAAACACTCATTAAATTAACCATATTTGACACCAAGATACAAGTATAAATTCAATCAATTGATCTCTTAATTTTGTAATTATACTATTCAATAATGTACTTTAACACTTACTATTAATCTATAATACATATCTTATTGTTAAATAGAATATACATATAATTACAATTAGATAAAACCCAAATATATATTTTTTATACAGCCACTATTTTTACATAAATGCTGTCTACAGAACGTTGTCATTTATTTTACAAAATCTTATAATCCAGTAGTAATTTCTGTTGATACTTTTAATATATTTCAATATATAAATATGGAAATTTAAACTGCACGTATGTATTGATATCTATTTATCCTTTAAACTTATAAACATATTTCTATAGTTAAACACAAGCTATTTTGCATTTTTATAATAAAAAAATAATTATTGACCATATATAAAATAGATGGGAGATTACTAGTTACCCAAATTTTCATCTAGGGAATTTATCCTGTGATAGTGGTTTTCAATTTCTCTAGCATTTCGTAAGTGAATAACAACATAGCTCTTTTCTTATACACCTAATATTTTTACACACTAAATACTTTTTCTTAGAACACAGGAAATTCTACACTAACCTATTTAATCGTAAATGACACCAATGTTAGAAATTTTCTCTGAAATACTTCTAGAAAAGATTACCTCAGTGTACATTGCGCCACTTATGTTAAGTTATATTTATATTCATCCCAACTTGTTTCCATAAATGTTATAAATATAAAAATATATATATATATATATATATATATGTGTGTGTGTGTGTGTGTGTGTATTTCTCTGTAGTACTTCAGAAAATTATCGGTATATTATATATACATAATTTATTTACATTTCCCAATCTAATTCTTTGTATATTACACCCCTCATGATAAGTTACATCTGTCTTTCTACCATCTCGCTTACGTAAACTTTTAAATATATATTTGCATTTAAATATAATAAGGCATATATTTTTCATATAAATGTGTTGCTTTAGCAGCATTTAGACGTTCAATATTAGCTAAATTTTAAACGATAAATTTCTAATCACATGAATTCTGCGACTTAAAAAGTTGTTTGTTTACATTCAAAAATTCCTAAACATAATACTCAAATAATTAATTTCATAATCTAAGACCGAAAATATAGTTACTTTTCCTGACGATATCCTACAGTTTATCGTTTATTGCATCTATAAAAGTTACAATTACTGATAATTCAAGCATATTGTTGGATGGAAACATATACCGAATTAATTTTTTTAATATTTTCGGTTGTTTTGTTGATGTGGTACCTTTTAAACTTGTTCATAGAGGTATATGTTTTAATCCATGAATTTGCATTACTGTTCCATTGTCTTACAAATAAAATGAACCAATCATCTTTTACATATTTTTCTTCTCCATTTTCTTTTATTGATTACTAGCAGTATCACCCGGCGTTGCTCGGGTTTGTAAGGGAAATAACTATATTAGCATTTTTAGAGATGTAAAGTATAATAGCCATCTCAATATGGCTAACCACCAAGGGGGGGGGTTACTGTAGCTTTTTACGTTCTGAGATTTAATAATGCATTTTTGGAGAGTTACTTCCCTTATATAAACCGAGCGAAAATGCATTAAAAATACGGAAAAATTATGGTAATTTTTTTTTAAATCGTAGACTCATCGTAGACGCGCGCTAATACTCAGAAGGGCTCGATATAAATCACGACTATAAGATACCCGCTTTTGCTTTAGGAATCTAAATCGTAGGAGACAGACACACAATCTTACTTTTATATACAAAAATATATATATATGTTTATGTATATGTATATAAATTTTGAAGACGATGGAAACATGCTCTAGGCGTAGGAGTGGTTGTGTGGTAAGAAGCTTGCTTACCAACCACATGGTTCCGGGTTCAGTCTCACTGCGTGGCACCTTGGCCGAGTGTCTTCTACTATAAGCCTTGTGAGGGGATTCCCGTCTTATATATGCATATATATATAAATGTGTGTGTATGCATGTATGTGTGTGTGTGTATGTTTGTGTGTCTGTGTTTGTCCCCCCCCAACATCGCTTGACGACCGATGCTGCTGTGCTTACATCCCCGTAACCTAGTGGTTCGGCAAAAGAGACCGATAGAATAAGGACTAAGCTTACAAAGAATAAGTCCTGGTGTCAATTTGCTCGACTAAAGGCGGTGCTCCAGCATGGCCACAGTCACATGACTGAAACAAGTGAAAGAGTAGAAGTGTATATATATATATATCTGCTATACTTTAGAGTAAGTTTCCCTCTTCTTCAAAATTGTAGACCACCCTCCCGTATATCGGGAGTATTTCCCCAGTCGATAATATCAATGAAAGAGTTAATATTCGCATCCGAGAAATTCTTTTATGTATTACTGTATCCTAAAATATCTTTGAAATGGTGACAGCCTGGGAAATACGTTCTGCTATGAAAATCCACTTTAAAGTCATGTATTGCACACACACACACACACACTCACACACACAAACACACACATGCACAGACAAACAGGCATACAGATATACACGCGGAGGCATATATATATATATATATATATATATATATATATATATACATACGGGCAATCATGAATATGTGTGTGTGAGAGTGTAAATATACATATGTAGTTAGATATATTAGTGTATATACGTATAGATATATACGTATGTGTGTACATGTATGCATGTCTGCTTGTTTGTTCTTCAGTGTAATAACAACAAAACATTTGTTTCGTAATACAGTTTTCCGATACCGCAGCGACAATTGAATATACTCCTACATACATCGTGATATTGGTGAGCGTATTTATTACATTCATCGGGTATGTTGTATTAAACATTTACAATAACGATTTAAATATGAGAATATGTGTTATTGGCACAAGTTGCGGGCAACGGCTGAACGGATGGTCGAATGAGACAGAGTGATATTATGTTCACATAAATGGACGCAACTACGCACAATAAATGACAGAAATATAATATTCATCGGAAGATTTCAATAAACTGTTATCTTTATTTGACTGGACTGCAGTGTCATTTGCTGATGATTTACCAATAAAAAATTTACATATTGTTCATGTCAATGTTCGTAACAATTAATTGCTACACATTTAGAGGGGCTTAAGTTTCTGTAAATTAAAATGTCAGATACATATGTGTCTGTGGCTTGACTCTCATACATATAGGTATTAGTATAGCTAAAGATGCCATCCAATATATTTAAATTAATTCAAATTACATCTACCCTGAGAAGGAACAATGATTATCATAAAATCTAATTCTGGTGGATTAAATTAGTTAAAATTAATTACATAGTACAAGGGCAAGAAATGACATGTCTTGATCTAAGTAAACCGCATTTCCGAAGCATAGTCTGACCGAAACTGCAGATCTAAGATAACAAGGGAATATATTCATTTACCATATACTTTATAAATATACATACTTTACTAATTCCTTTCATGTCCCAGGAGTCTACTGTATTTTGTCTGAGTTCTTCCATTATGTTTCTTAGGTTTTGAATCAAATATTCTATTATGAAATATATCGAAGAAAAAGTGTTCGTCCATATTACATATGAGGATCATGTGACGGTAGAATCTTCTGTGCTGCGAATGTATTTGATTTTGTAATGTTATTACTTTCGAAGTCTACTGGCAATGATACCGAAATTCATTTTTTTACGATATGAATAAAGTAATTGTTTCTTCCATGCGCTCGGGTTTTTCTTTTTTTTACTTATCTCCAAGGGCACTTCTACAGATATAAGTTTGAATATTTTAGTGTTTTAAAATTCATCGAAATTTTATATAACTGTTTTCATTATTTAGCTGAAGGCTAGTTGGAAACTGATTTCTGCTGTGACCATTCATTTCTTTATTTTTACAAAGAGGTATATCTACCACTTCGTTGTAGTGTTATTATAATATTAAAACAATGTGGTTTGAATTGGGTGACACAAGGTTGGAGTCAGGCAGGTTTAGCGACAACATGTAAATTGTCTCTCCTATATACACTTCTGAGATGGTGGTTAAAAGCGTTCATTTAATCTCTAGTTATGCATATTTATATTGCATTTAGTACTATTTGTTTCGCCACCTTGTCTTCCTTTAAGCATCTCAAGTATGCAATAATATTTTACAAAATTTTCCCTCCCTGAAAATAAACTGATTTTATTCAGTAATAATTGATTTCTGGTGCATTTAATTTTTTGTAGATCAGAACAAAGGGTTTCAAATGAATTTTATAAACTGTTAAGCTATTAAATGTTCTAATATCATGACTAATCCTTCTATGTAATCATTTTACTGTATATTTAATTTCTGGTCAACAAACCTGTCTTACTGTAGGTATCTCACGTATGCAACAATATTTTACAAAACTTACCCTGAAAATAAACTGCTTTTATTCAGTAATAATTGTTTTCTGACGCGTCTAATTTTGTGTAGATCAGAACATCGGGTTTCAAATAAATTTTATAACCTGAAGCTATTAAATGTTCTTTTTTCTTGACTGATTCTTCTATGTAATAATTTTACTGTATACTTAATTTCTGGTCAACAAACTCAACAGCCTCATCGAGCAGCTACGTTTCAATCTGGAGGAAACTTAATACATTCTGCTCTTCTCTTTTCCTCTTACCTTTCTTTTTTGCACATTCATATTACCACTTGAATATTTTTCAGATCTTTCTGACTAAAATAGTACTATTACATTGCTTTTGCTCTTTCTGAGAGAAAACATGTATGTTCCATACTATGCAATATTTCATATGTCTCAACCCAGTCTTATTTCTCTCAGTGTGCCAGCATATATCTGCGCAAGCAGAGGTAGATATAAAAAATGGTTGAAAAAATATGTTCAAAACATGTCGTTCTTCTATGTAAGGCATTAAATCTTGCATTGGTCTCAGATATAGAGATTTATATCCAATTAATTTTAATTGAATGCGTACAACATGGATTTATTTCTCGGTAAAACTGACGTTATACGGCACAGAGAGATTTAGTGACCGTACTATATTAAAATGCGTCAATAATTTAATGCCGATGTTTCTTATGTATGCTTTTCAGAATAAAACACCCCACCTTAAGAGTGCTGAATCTGGTATTGCAAGAAATTTTCTCCCATTAATTATCAAAAGAAACAATTCTCTGCCAGCGATAATTATCATTAACTTTTAAGAAACTGTTGGGTTATCCCATAAATAATGCGGTTATTTTATGTTTCTTTTAGTTTTCAAAATTAAGACAAACAAAGTTCTTTTTTAATCTAAAATATACTCTCCTTAATTTCCAACAATGCTCTTCTATCTATCTTGTAGACTTGCAAGGCTTCGCTTCCAAAAATTCATTTGTCTGTGACGAAAAATACTCCTCCTGTACTATTTTGACCACGTCTACAGAATTCATATTTTTTCCGTCCAAATCATTTTGAAGATGCGAGGAACCCATTGACCCAATTTGCTGACTTTTCTGATGGTACGCAGGTATCGACGAATGGTTGAAGGACAACTTGCCCTCCGACTTTTCGTTCATGCTATTGAAAAAATACCGCATTATTTATGGGATGGCCTAACATATTTCTGTAGTTTAATAGTGTTTTGTAATAATCATCGAACGCAAGTATCTTATAGTAACTAAAACGATTAGAATGCAATTTCAGCATCACTTTCTCTGACGTGCGGTCTTTAGCTAAAATAACATCCGACGATGTTATCAATAAGAACTTATTTAATTAATGGAGACCACTAAGAATAAAACAAGCACTCCCTATAAAATCTCACTATCCAAGTTACGTGCTTCATATGCTTGAAGGAGAGAATTTGTGATAAAAATGATAGACCTTATAATTCTCTGGGAAGCGAACATCGAAGTTGCTTTTGTTAGGAATGACAAGAAACACTTTGAGTTGGTTACCAGTTTCGCACTGGGGTCGATATAATCGACTTAATCCCTTTGTCTGTCCCTGTTTGTCCCCTCTATGTTTAGCCCGTTGTGGACAACAAAGAAATATGTATTAATGAAAATAAAGGATAGGACGGAATATGCCTTCCTGTAAAGAAAGGTGTTAAAACATTTTTTAATCTAGAGTTCGGCAGTCTTTGAATAGCTGCAAAGGTGTCAAAACATTTTACCATAAAAGGTATTATAACCCACAGAGAAAGCGATAAACAGGATGAGTGGTACATTGAGAATAACAGAGGCATCTGGCCCAGAGTAATAACGTATGACTCAATAAACCCGTGCTATTGTACAAGAATTTTGAGTATTGTTGCTTACATAATTGTGTGTTCCTAAGCAGCCCTGGTGTCACACGGAAAAGACCAAAATACATATAAAGCCAATTCATTGCCTAATCACACATCAATATCTACATTCGAAGTTTACCCGAAATTTAAAACGTGTAAAAAAGGTCCAATTACTTACTACTATACATCCCGTCACACATCCAGTAATAATAGTACTTTTCTGTCGTAACGCAGTTATAAACAAATTGTGCATTTGATTTTTACGAACCAAATACAGCAGCAATTTGCTTTACCCGCAGCATGATAAACCACTTTCTCTCAAAAAACTTGCACTCATCTCTTTAAAATGATATGACTCTACGTTCTCTTTCGTATTATCCCTCTAACTTTCATTATCGCTTCTTCTCTAGTACTACCTTATTACTTTGCATCTCATAAGCGTATGTACATTAATCTGTAAGATATTGAAAATACTCTAACGTGTATCAAAATATCATATTCATATCACTAAAAAGGATTAGATTGGAAACCCATGGCTGAATATCAGTCAAATATAAAAAGTAGATATCTAAGGTGGATCCTACTGCAAAAAGTGTCCGTTACAAACTAAGAATGGCTCTAATGTCATGTCCACATTTACCAAGAAGCAATTGGGGACGCTGGACCTGAGCTGGAAGGATTTGATCCACAGGCGAAATCTCGCGAAGTTTGAAGTTTTAAACATTTTACCAATGAAATGTCCGGAAAACCACATGACAAACAAAAACTAAACAAAAATTAAATATATAAAAATAAAATGCATTTCTCTCAGTATGTAAACTTAACTGATTATTTTTCTCTTTACTAATATTAACAACTCATATAGTTAGAAAAGCTATCAATCCGATGCTTTAAAGAATTTCCTTGTAAATGACAACATTGCGTCAATTTCTTAAAATTTATTCACCTTTATGACACTATAAGTAATTAATTATTATAACAGTTTTGCAGTATTATATACGAAGTGATTGGTATCTATACAGTTAAGGTATCTACAAGTTAATGTCACACCCACGGAGAGTAGGTAATCTATATAACTCGGATTGTAACAATTATCAAAATTACATCACAGGAAATAGCGACCTGTCAGTGCAGCGTGATTAATAGTAATAAACCTTTCTATTATAGGCAGAAAGCTTGAAGATTCCGAGGAGAGGACTAGTTGATTACTTCGCGCCCAGAATTTCACTGGTACTTTATATATCGACGCCCGAATGATGAAAGCAAAATCGAGTTCGGCGGAAATTGAACTCAGACCGTAGCGATGGGCCAATACCTATTTATTTATTACCCACAAGGGGCTAAATACAGAAGGGAAAAATAAGGACAGACAAACGGATTAAGTCGATTATATCGACCCCAGTGCGTAACTGGTACTTATTTAATCGACCCCGAAAGTCTGAAAGGCAAAGACGACCTCGGCGGAATTTGAACTCAGAAGGTAGCGGCAGACGAAATACCGCTAAGCATATCATTCAGCATGCTAACGACACTGCCAGCTCTTAGCCTTGTTAATTCATTGCAATAATACCCCACTCGATCGCAGAACACCCGAAATCTTCATAGCATACGAGGAATGAAAACCAAACTAATTGAAATAATACAACCGCCAACGCAAAACTTTTTTAAGGAAAGTATAAACGTATGGTCGGATATGTATGTATATAATTGTGTGTGTGTGGGTGTGTGTGTGTATGTGTGCGTGCGCGTGTGTGGGTGGGTGCGTGCGTGTGTGTGTGTGTGTGCTAACTATTAGATATGGAATGCAGGAACATTTTACATATGTTTCCATAGTCGGAACATTTTACATATATTTCCGTAGTGAGAGCCACAGATCATTATAGCATAAATTCTAGACCTTCTAAATGCATAAAAATAATTTCTTGAATATTATCCCTTCGGAGAAAACACCGTAGATTGTAAGTATTTTTTTAAATATTTCTCATCAACAAAGCTCATCCTGTAACGCTAAATGAGAAAGAAATAAAAGTAACCATTGTTATATATTAACTTACTTCATACCATCAAGTTTTTTTCTTATATATAAAATCACTTAGTGCCAACATGCAACTGCTGACGAAACAGTGTCAAAACATTATCCTAATTGAAGCTGAAACTGCAATATTTGTCTTTGAGTTGGATTTCAAAGGGAATATTTAACATAATTGAACCGGTCTGTTGTAGGTTTTGGCACTAAATCTAGTGTAATTTCAGCTACTCTTATAATTCGATATTGAGACGCAATTTATACGGGAAATATGTAACAGATAATAGCAGATGCTGACTGACATTTGATTCATTTATAAAACTTCGGCAGTATATATGTGAGTATGTACCTGTGAAAGAGTGAGTGTGTTTTAGTGTCTGCATACATACACATATAGAAGTGTGATATGTCAATGCAAATAGTAAAGTATATATATATTCGTTCGGAGCCGGTTATTCACTCATATATATATATATACATATACATATATATATATATATATATATATATATATATATATTATATATATATATATATTATATATATATATATATAAGAGAAAGAGAGGGAGGATTGTTTAGAAAAAAATAGTATATCAGCTGAAATATATAAAAGAAAATTTTCTTTAATTAGTTCCAAACATTACAACACAAATCATCCTCCTGAGAGTATGTCAAGTTAATTAAACACGATCAGTATAAAATGGAAACCGTGTCGTTAATATAGTCTACTTGGGCTACTTGTATTAGTTTCATACTTTGATAGTCGTAGAAAAAACCATTCTAAACTGCGAGGGACATACATCCTTGATGCTAATGTGAAAAATGTCTGTAAATAATTAATCATCATTAAAGTAATCTTGAATGTCATCTATAGAGCATGATATTTAGATGTTACTTTGGTTTCCATTTATCTATAGTAAACATCTATTAAAATTTGCTACTTTATTTGATGGAAAGCAAAATTCTATTTTATTTGTTTGTCTATATACGCTTTAGAAGTTGAAAGTCGAAATGTTATTGTCTAGGAACTTGTGCATTTGTTTAGATACGATCAATGAAATATCCAGATAAAACTCAATAGTAATTCCCCAAAGTAAAGAAAGAAATTAAAGATTAACGAGGAAAACAATAGAGGGAATAAATTAAACTTTACGCAAACATTTGCAGCTCGTGTCGAATATAATGATTACAACTGAAATCTATTTAGTTTTCGATTGGAACCTTTCCAACTTGTGTCGCCCTTTTATAAAAATTGTAGAATGATTGTGCTTTTGAAATGAGACTATCTACGTAACGATGTAGAGTGGTTATGCAATATCTGGGATCCCTGTTGGACGTTCTCCGATGCTGAATGCTATATATGTGACGACTATTAAGTCATATGATATTGATTATTTGTTTCGACGCCATAGCCTCCAATTTTGGAGTTAGAAATAAAAATGCTGATGAATGTTTAAGTAATTTCCAAGTACCTTCTCTATGCCTGTTAGAATAGTTTTCGATTATTAAAAATTTGGTATTTAGTTACACATCTGTGCAGTTCTAATATATTTGAGGAAAATGGCAAAAAAAGTACAAGTTTTTTTTTCTGCCTTTAATCCTCCAATAGGCCACTTATAATTGAATTCCATGTCGCATAATTTTTCGCTTCTGTACTTATACTCTGCCATGAATGTCCCCCTTTCTCTAGTTCTTTTTGTGTTGATCTACGCCACGAGTTCTTAGGCCTACCTCTCTTTCTATATCCATCCGAATTCCACAGTAAAGCACTTTTCGCTACATTTGGTGTCTTTTCTAATTGTGCTATCAATCCACAACCACTTTTTCTTAAATATTTGCTCCCTAACCGAAACTTGGTTAGTTCTTTTCCATAGCTCCATATTGCTTAAGTGTTTGGGCCATCTAATTTTAAGTATACTACGCAAGCATCTGTTGTTATTTTGTAGTTATTTATGTAGACTAAATTAAAATTAAAGTGTATAAAATAGTTTCAGGATACAAACAGGTCATGACATTGAATGAAGTGAATGTATACAGTTTTGACAGGCTTTGCAGGAGAAAATTTTAATTGTTATTAAATTGAGTCGTTTACATTGAAAAATTTATATGATATTGAATGATCACTAAAAGTTAACCTGTTCGATCCTCGTACAAAATAATAAAATTTAAGCAACAGTTTTTAAAAGACTTTTCCATTGATTTGAATGAATGGTTATTGATTTGTTGTAAAAATGGAAATCTGCAAATAAAGTTTAGAAATAATAAAAGGGTGGCAAATGTATTATTCCAAAATATATATTTTCTTTAATAAATCTTATGAAAATAGGTTGCAAAAACGTTTATTTCAAGGAAATATTTTTGTTAATGCAGATAAAACTAAAACTTGCGCTTAAAATATTTAGTTTACTATATACAGTAGGTTCTTGAAATATATCTGTGTCATTGATGTACTTGTATAATTGCGACCAAATATGTGTGCAAATGATATTCATCTGAAAAACATTAGTTTCTCGTTTAAAAAATGCAACAGGAGCGAATAGTCTGATGTTTTAAATGCTTTTAGAAATGTAATGTATTTCATTAATTGTGAAGAAAATGATAAAATTAATAGCGTTGTGGAGAGATAAACACCAAACATAATACTTTGTAATGTTTTTGATATTGCTAAATTATGTACGGGGGGATACGGGAACAGAGACATAGAAAGTCAGAGTTAAAAGGAAAGAAATAGAATATTATCATGAACCAACGAGGAAATTTGTTCGGTAAAAATGGTTTATCGTTGAAGTTAATGCTTTGCGTTATAAATGGTATTTATCGAGAAAAGTGTGTCATGTTATATATGTCATCTCATATATATGACCTTCGAAACCTTTTACGGATTTCATAAGATGGGAATTTAAAATTTCCAAGAGTCACTACTATTGTTTTCGGATTGTAGTATTGCAGGTGGTACATTTTTAGTGCAAGTTTTGCTAGCCAGGATGGAAAGTTACTATAGCTTAACATATTTGTTGCGTGTCTCCTGTTACTAGCGTTAGAAAATTGTCAAAACTTTATTTCGGTTTGTATATATAACAAATAATTTCTTATAATGAAAACAAATAGCTACTACTAATTTAGGATGAAGCATCAGCAGCCATTAGAGTTAAACTCTCTCTAAAATTAATTGTATTTTTATTTTCATTTTCAGACATACATCAATAAGAAATGGTAATGGTGTAAATAAGTGTTGAATTTCATTAAAATATAATTAGTTATAACTGTATCATCCTATTGACCAGACTATCTATTGCTTTTGTACATCACAAGTCACAAATCGCTTCCATTTCTTTCATGATCGCGTCATTGTTTTCTATCTTTTCCCTAATCACTTAAACACGTTGTTTTCCCCTCACCGTTGAAACCTTTCATATAGCCTTTCACTATCTTTTGGATATTGCTTAGTAGCTGCACCTACCCACCTGCTGTCTTAAACACCTTGCGACATGTCCGGCCCAGTGGAAATTGTGCTTTCCCTATTCTGAGATGGCATCGTTTACTCCGCTCCTCTCTCCAATTATTTCCTTTCAAATATGCTCTCGCAATAACATTCCTAGACTTAATTTTCCTTTGCCCTTTGCGTTGTATCCCCTCGATATTCTTCCCTGTACGTAGTAGCTCACGTTGCACTTGCGTGCAAGAACGCATGTAGAACGGTACTTTTGAGGAGTCTGGCACGTATGGTCCTTGTTTATCTTTGCTTTGAGTACGTCTTTTTTTTTTATGTAGATGCCTTCCATCCTGCTTTTCTTCATGATTTTAGTATACAGATTTAGGTGCAATTTCATTGTGCCCCGTAAGCAGACGTACAAATTTACCTCCTCGACTTCATCGGAACCCGCCTCTGTTCGGCTTTGTGCGATTTTTCAGGACCGCATGTATTTTGTTATCATGCGGATTATTTTAAGACCTATTAGGCAGCTATGGTTGTGTAGCTCTCTCAGTCTACAAATGTTCTTTTGTTTCTGCTAATCGGAGGAGTGCTAGCTCGCCGTTATAGGTTATCAAAAAATATATCTTAATGATATCAGAATTATTTTCTATAATATTGCAGCGCGTGCTCGACATTATAAATTAATATGAAGTTAGATTCAAGTGACTGATAAGTATAAGTGCATGCCATATATCTCTAAAATATCAGTAGCACATATGACATATACATGCCTGAACTCGTTATGTGGACACAATATGCAAGACATTAAATGAATAATAATATCATGAAAGTATTTGTATGCAAAATCCTACGACATGTGTACTCAAAGTATTGTGTTGGAATGAACAAGTAACTTAGAAATAATGATTTAATCAACTTTATCTCTTACCTGAATGCGTAAGTATACTTTGATATCATAGTCAGTACCCTTTTGAAGATAAAGGGACATAATCTCATCTATTCATAAATACTTTGCCACAAGAATTCATTGATATTTCTAAAGGTGTCTGGCGAAACCAACATCTTGTTTGTCTGAAAATGACGCACACAAATATATTGAAGTGTACTCTTACCTGTACTTCTACATTTCTGCGCTACTGTTTCTTCACTCTTTTGTCGCTATTAGCCACACTCATTTTTTTCTTTTTTGGTAATTTTTCTTTCCTAATTTTCCCACCTTCCTGCCTGAATCATGTGCTTTCATTATTGAATACACATCTGCATTCATACTACGCACGGCCTTTTACTATTTCTCTATTTTTCTCTGAGTATCACAAATCCTCCACCAACTAGCAGCTGCTTTTACTAGTAAGATAGTTTCAAGGACGATAGAAATGAGCGGTAGAGGGAGGTCAAATCATCAGATTTAGTTGAACAAATTCGCAGTTATCTAGGGTATAATTTCGTGTGTCTATAAGAACATTAAGCATACGGTTTCCAAACCGTATGTTTATTGTTTGAACATACGCTAAATTTGTGCAAAGTTTATCCCGAAGGTGCTTCGTGACAAACAGAAGGAATGAAGCATTCTGGAAGAAGAAGATGGTTGAGCTCATTTCCTCCAATACAAGAATATTTCAGTTTCTGCAGACCTGTAAAGAAAGCTGGAACTAGTTTTAAGTTCCAGAAACAAAATGACAAAGCGACCAATGTAAGCATCGTAGTTTCCCTAGCCCCAAGAAGTTCAGGCAAAAGAAGTCCACAAGGATCTCGTGATAATCCTTTTGTCGACAACAAGATCTACATCCATTGTATAACCTTTGGCCAAGTGGTCTACATAGATTGCTTTGTGGAGGCTTTGCGGGAGTTAACGCTCTTTCACTTGGTTCATTGACAACTGCGGCAAGACAATACACCTCAACACAATTGCGTCCTCATAAAAAACTATTTGACAGAGATGGCCATTAAAATCTCTCACCGTTCCTACAGTCCAGCCCTTATTCCCTATGACTTTTTCTTGTTCCCCAAACTGAAGCAGCACTTTTTCACAAAACGTAAACACAATTAAGTAGGCTATGATAAGGAGCGTCGACAACTTCACAGGGATTGACGTCTGTGGGGCCTTCACGAAGTGGCAGTAGCGCTACAACAAGCATTAATTTAAGATGATCCCACTTTCAAAGAGATTAGAATTTTGTATTACTTTTAAAATAATTGTCTTGTCTGAAAATGTGTGAAAACGTCTAGAATGACCAAGTAACTTTCGGCAAAACGCACCCGAAATAAGGTGTATTTACAATAGAAAATCTCGTAGCTAATCCAGATGAAGGAAAGGAAAATATAATGGGCAACGTATACTTTCGCATGACGATAAATTACTTTTTACCAGAAGCAAATATATTTTATCTGAATGTAAAAGCTTCTTTCAAATTTCATTAGAAAATTTTTTATCGTGATCCAGCTAGGCTGTTCCAATAAAATATACATGAGTATGAACAGAATGCCACTAACTTAAAAGCAGTATCTAAAAGTTACTTTCTAGTGACACACCCAAATGAATTCGGAATGAGTAATTTAATACAAAGAAATACAAGAACATTCTGAAAATCAAGGGTAATACATATCCCCAGCTCAAAACATCTATCAAGCAATGGGTCGTATCTTTATCTATTCTAGACAGAAGAAACACGGTGAAATGTCTAAGGAAGACTGACTAGTGTGGAGTAACAGGAAACGAGCAAATCAGCTTTTGCAACAGCGGCCAACGGATAGTAAACCACTGACAAGATGGGGAAAGTTATGTGATAACGGTAATAATTTATGACAGTTACTACATAAATATAACGACGGGCATCAATTAACTAGTCTATAATGGAGGGAACTAGAACAAAGAATCTATTCAAATAGGTGTATGTGTCTATTCCTGCATGAAGTAATGCTCATTTCTTATTGCCGATATTTATATAGTAACTTCCTTTTGCTGACTTAATGTTTAATTCATTGGGATTTTAAAGGTCAATCTCCTGTCAGGTTCGTCAAGCAACAGGTAAAATTTACTGGCTCATTATTTGTCCTATGAATTGCAAATTGAATTAATTCTTTTGTTCCCAACTTATTTTGAACCTCATATGCTCTGAAAGATCAAATGCTGTTCATTAATAGTTAGTGAATCACATAATTCCAAACATGTCAGCAACGAAAATCTATCTCACATTAAGTTCAAAGTGCAAATTGTGACAATTTTGACGAAACAGAGGCTAAGATCTCAATCTGGATAAAAATAAAGAGAATAAAAATAGGATTGCTTTGGAAGAATGTAGCGGTCAGAGAAATGATAATATTCGTACCACAGTGTACAAGGGATAACAAAATGAACAGCTAAAATAGAGAATGGGAAATCATAAGCATGAAAACTAAATGACCACACAGTGCTCAGCTGGGTGATTTGAAAATTAATTCAAGTCGCCGCACAGTGACACTGAACTCAACACTGCATACTTCAGAAGCAAATTTTTAATCACACAGCCACACCTGCGTCTAAGTTGCTAAACATTTCTAAATTAGATAAAACTAAAAGTGAATGAGAATAAGAGAAAAACATATTTCTTCCAGAACCATTCAAGTGACGCAAATGAGAGAAAGGATAGAGTCACATTATTACTCAGATCTGTTTTCTGTCTTTCGTGATTCATTCAGTTATTAATTACATCATGTTCTGAAGCTTCAAATAAATTTATGTCAATCTTTTATACCTCTGAAAATATTTGAAAATATTTTTTGTGACTAATTTCCAGAAATTTATATGGCTGATGTAAATAGATAAAACCTTCCAAATGGATCCAATGCTGATCCAAATAGCAAACATCTTTCAAATGCACTGATATAAAAATTACGATACGGCATGGAAACATTGGAGAATCTAGCTTAAATCGATGGAAGTGTGTCACAAAATATACAACTCCATTTTGGAAAACATCGTCCAAAATCATTGTATATCAACGCCGAATATCTTATGACACATAGAACAGCAGTCCTAGCAGAACAGTAATTTCGTTAACTTAAACCGATACGGTACTATCCCCAAGGAAATGTGTCTCACAGTCAGCCTAAAATTGACAGAGAACTTTGTCGAAATATTGATGTCGGAAATATAATACAACGCATTGCGCAGAAACACACAGGTCAGGCAGACAAAAGAGTTCTGAAGAACTGAAAATCCTTTAGTCATTCCATGATATTTAGAAATTAAACGAAGATTTGAATTATGGTGTTTCAATTTTAATAACTGCAGGCCAATGGCGATTTAAAAGATTCGTTATAACTAAAATCCTTTCATGTCGACAGTCTGATGTGAATGCTAAATATATTTTACAATACTGGAGAGACAGTATTAAAGCTGACATAGTGTAGAGTAGTAAACCTTTAATTTTATAACATTCTCCAAAGAATTTTATATTCAGACACAGCATCAGTTACAAAAACTCTCTTGAAGTACATATTGTGTACACTCTTTATAATCTCTTCCGTGATATGATATCTGTGCATTGTAAAATATTTTATATTGTAGAATATAATATAGATTAAACTTATAAACTTATAGTGTCTTCTCATAGCGTCTAATCAGAATGTTGTGCTAAATTTGAGTTGAGAAAATTCAGGTTATCGGTAACCTGATCAGAAATTTCTTGTTCAGTCATATCTTTGAACAAAGTTTCCGCCCATGCTGTTTTACTTTCTTTTGTAATTGATTAACCTACGGAAAAAGTGCAGTAATTGTAACTGGTTTCAGAACAATTGAGAATTGTTATAGGAAAGAATAACGTTTACTCACATGAGACATTTAGCAGAGGTTGAAATACGATAGAAGACGATAAAGATATTGAGGATGTAAAAGGAATCGAAGAATTATGTGTAAGGCATAAAGTGTGACATATACAGGAACAGCAAATGACTCTTGATACATGTCACTAATACATAACGAACGGATCTATAGCCATCTCACAACATGCAGTACATACATACATACACACATACATACATGATGGCTGCAAACTCGTGTTCGAGCATTGCTATCGCCCGATCGAAAGTCTTACACATGCGAAGGCTACGACCAGCCATTTTTGAGATAGGTCTTCCTTTCTTTTTCAAGTAATGCCTGTGCATGATGATTTTTTTTTATAAGGGGGAAAGGATTTGCACAAATCCACTCCCACTCTCTGATCATGGACAACATACTTTCAAAAAGAAGAACTAGCCTACATCATCGTATATTATCAGTATCGCAGGTTTCCCCCAAGAGTTTCTCTCTCCAAGAAGGATGTTGTGATAACAGAGGGTCCTCCCACTCTCACTAGTTAAACCGCGCACCTAGACACAAACCCGGATATTTCCACGTCCTCGCGCATACATACATACACATACACAAATGTACACATATTGTTGGATGGTTGTTGACTGCCCATGAGGTTCTGTGCCCTTCGACCATGAGCTTCTTCATCCTGTAATGTGTCCAACAGTAACCCTCCTCACCAAGCAAGTTTGATGGGGTTGCCAGTTTACTCGCCCACGACCCAACCATGCAACAGGTTGTACTGGTCTACGTGTTACCAGTAGCGATCATACATACATATACAGATACATACATATACAGATACATACATACAGACACACATAGATACTCACATACATGTAGATATATGTATGTATGTGTATATATATATATATATATATATATATATATATATATACAGACAGATAAATAGATAGATAGATAGACAGACAGCCAGACGTTTAATATGATTAATATAGAACCAATGTAAACTATGCCAAAGGAAACAGTTTATGCCCTAAATTCCTAAAAGTAGCACATGAGCACACTCAAGATGCAATTCAAAAGTTGAAGTCCTCATGTAAAATTTAAGCATTTCCTGAATAATTCTATTTTGAAAATGGTTTTAATAATGAATTTGACGAATGTAACTATTCCTAATTGTTTACTAAAATAATTACTTTGAGTCACTTATATATGATAATAGGATGTAATTATAATGAAACAACACAAAACACTATATTTTCTCCAGAACAAAGTCGATTATAATGATTAAGTCAATCTTATAGTTCCAAACTTTCTGCCGACCTTATATAAAACATGCATCATTTTCGTACACACACTCTATGATATGATTATTTAATTAACTTACAACGTATATAACAGTACCTGAAGTTTGGTAAAAGGTTGAAGTATATATTTTAATTTTGTAAATTCTTATTACATCTGATAGAAAACAAATAATTTTAGCCGGAATTTGTCATATTGAAATTATATTTGTGTAGCTTTTAATATATATATTCATACATATTGAAAATTTGTATGGCTTCAGGATTATTATATTGCATAGAATTTATTAAGCATTAAGCTACCGCATTTGTTCATATCTGACCCACCTCTGAGGACTTTTGAATTATCTATTTATTGCTTTCCTAATATTTGAATATATATATATATATATATATATATATATATATATATAATGGAATAATTATTGTGAAACATTATGTAGGACATATTGTATAAAAGATCGTGGCTAAGGCCAAAACAATGCGAAGTTGTTGCCGATGTGCAACATTCCTTAATTTCCTGAGGATAGGATCATAACCCTAAAATATTGAATACAAGGTAAGTCTATATTAATTCACATATTTGTCTTCTTGCGATTTACCTTGCATTTACTTCGCATTGTTTTGGCCTTACCCACGACATTTATATAATATATATATATATATATATATATATATAAATAAATAGATAGATAGATAGATAGATAGACAGACAGACATACAGACAGACAGATATAGATAGATAGATTGATACATACATACATACATACATGTAAAAAGGTTGATAATTGATTCATTCTTTAATTTGGAGATTTCCAAAATAGATTTCTGATGTTTATTCTTCATATTTTGCTGGTAGTGCACATATACTTGTATATGATATGTGGTGAATTTATGAGAATAAATCCCATAAAGCTCCAAAATTTAGTTAAAAATGGGGAAGACAAGTTGTTGAAATATATAAGAGAATTTTAATTCATGCAGACGATCGTTTCATACGGAGATATAAAAATAATACAAATTCATGATTGAATTGAATTAAATTAAATTATTGAATTAAATTAATTAATTATTTATCAACGTGTACTTCAGTATAAACAGAAGTATAAACATAATTTTTACAATGAACTAGAGAAAGGAATTAGCAGAGGAATAGAATTTAGGAGATTCATATTTATCCATATGAGAAAGATATATGAGTCCAGTTAGGTATTAACTATAACTAAAATATCTAACGCCTATCTAAAAATATAAGTAAAGAGTTCTCAGAGACGTTTCCTCTATAGATGAGTAACTTCATTTTAATAAATAAGGTACTTATCTTCGCGAAGAATAGGACTAAAGTATCAAAATTATACTTGAAGCTAACAAGACTATAATATTTCATGAAGGGAAATATTGGGCCAGGAAAGATTCACCAGACTGTTTCGATTTACATTTGTGCGCACAAGACTCCGCAGAGGTAACTGATGTAGTCGAGATTTACCTACTCCGCCAACTTAAAGACGCACTCCCTGAATTAGAAGATGGACTTTACCAGGACAACGCTCTATTCTTACTTGGGAATACCTCCAACAGAAAATTTGAGCTCTACAAAAAGACTACACCATTAAAAAAAAAACTATCCCTTAACATTGAAAAAGATAACAACTCTGTGAACTTCTTAGACGCTAACTTCAGTCTCAATACTTCCACCCACTACCCTTACCATAAACCTAACAACGATATCACATACATAAACATACAAAGTAACCATCCATATAACATTATAGAAAACCTGACCACTAACCAAGAGAGAATACCTAATATATTTTCAAAATATTTAACAAACATAAAGACTTCTATAACATAGCACTTAAGAAGATAAGCTATGAATATGAATTTAAGTATAATAAAAACAACAGTATCAATACTAATAATACCAAACTTTATCTTGAAATGAATAACGTGGATAATATCAGTGTACCTAAATCACCTGATGAATTAGTTCAGTCCAATAAACATATAGTAAAAATTCTCAATAATAGTCGTGAAAATAAATTTAGCAAAAAACAAGAAAATTACAACTACAATAAACATACTAATAAACTTAATACGAGCACCACAACCACAATTTACTAACGGAAAACATTATATAAATTTTAGCAATACTAATCACACTAATATTACTATTAATAAACCCAAGAATAGTGACAAAAACACCAAAACTGTATAATTATAAATAAAAATAAGAATATTTTTATCCAATAACAGAAAAAATTAAAATAATCTAAACTCACCAAATTCCTTCAATAATAAACATGCGCATAATATACATAACCATAGAATTAATATAGATGGAAATGGAATAACAAAAAAAAAACCAATAGGTGACCCTCCAAACACTACACAACATTCCAATAAAGAAAACAGCATTAACACTACTTCGATCATAATCCCTTTTGCAAAACATCTAAAATCTAACTTCAAAAACTCTAAGTATGCTAAAATATTTAATAATATAAAAAAATTAGATTTGGATTTTCAGTTTCTCCAAATCTTTTTAGGATATTCTATACTTTTAACAATAAGAAACTGGATCTATTCCATAATAATAAAAAATTATGATAAATATACCTAGTACCTCTAATAATCATATAATTAACAACTACTATAATGATAATAAGCATAACTCCATTATCTCCCAAAATATAAACATATCACCCTCTAATTTCAATTGTAATTGTAGAGACCCAAATGCCTGTATAATAGATAGAAATTGCAAAATGAAATGAGTTGTATACCAAGCAACTACTATTACTCAGGACTCCTCTAGATACATACACGTGGGTTGCATGAAAAATTCACTTAAATCGAGAATTTATCATCAGAGATCTTCTTTTAGGACCCTAGAAAAGAGAATAGTACAGGTCTATATAAAAAATTTGACACCTCAAAAGAAACAATATTGATTTCTCAATCTCTTGGAAAATCATATTTTCTACCTCTTCTTACTGAAATAATAATAAAATTTGTAAGTTGTGTTTGGAAGAAATTTATAACATAAGGATTATAAATGGTAAGTTGGTTAATCCTAGGAATGAAAAAGTTTCCACATGCAAACACATGACCAAATTCCTATTTATCAATCTTGAATAATTATATGCAAACAAAATTCTTGGTGTCGTACATGTCTACAACCATGTGTTCATATCTAGATATGGATCTAATGTCATCTGTCTGTGTGTCTATTATTTTGTATTTATTTACCATATATTGCTACTAACATACATTTTTAATATGAACGTGTGTATCTGCATATATACGTATGTTTTGCATACACATATATATATATATACTACTATGTTTATATATGTGTGTGTATTTATATCTATATGAATGTGCCTTTTCTCTTTTTGCAACTGTATGTGTGTACATATTTTTGTTCTCCCTTTATGTATATCCTATTCAAAAAGCAACTAGAATTCTAATATCTATGTATACTAATGTACAAATATACAAACAATTTTTTCCTTATATGATTATTGCTCTCCGAGATTATGTATAAATTCTTATTGCATACTTATGATACTTATGTGCACCTCAATACACGTACCTTTTCTTATATTCATAATTCACAATACTCTTACATTACTTGAACATTGATGCTACCCTAATACCATTACATATCCCTCTCACATAACACCAAGTCTGTTTATCACTTAATAATTTTTTATTTATACTAAAACACAGTTAAAATATAACCTTACACATCAATACATATAAATAAACCTTTTGTTTGCAATTTTCATCCCCAGCTCATTTATGTCCCCTACATTGATTTATTCTCACGTACTCCTACAGTTATTGTCTATTTCAACTTCATGTCTTTCATCTTTATATCCACTGCAAGTATTTACTATCTAAATTGTAATATTAACAGCTATTTTTCTCTTTTCTTTTTATTTGTCTGCCTTATTTTTATTACATACTAACAAACATTAGTTCTTAAGCAAACATAATTCCATCTTACGCAGCTTATTCCCTCTTCAACCATTTTCCCCTTTCTAATACTTGTTTATATCAACTATCTAGTATAAGGCCTATATATTCTATCTACTCCAGACTAACTTCATTATTATGCATAACTATTTTTTTTTAATATTCACCACAGTACGTAATGTTTATAACTGTTAGGTCATAATTTAATTCAAATATAGCCATACTTTTCCATTGGAAATTTCTATACAATTTTTGCCCTATGCGACTCTAATTTCTTTACCAATCTATAGAGACAACGTCTCTGACAAATCTTTACTTATATTTTAAAATAACCGTTATCGGCTTTAGTTATAGTTAATTCCTAACTGGACTCGTATCTCTTTCTCATAAGGATAAATATGAATATCCTAGATTCTGTTATTCTGCTATTTACTTTCTCCAGTTCATTGTAAAAAATTGTTTATACTTCTTGCACTGAATGGTGCATTGATATATATTTAATCAATTAATTTCAATAATACAATTTAATCATGAATTTGCATTATTTTTATATCTCCGTGCGAAACGATCACCTGCATAAGGTAAAATTCTCTTATATATTTTAACAACTTGTCTTCCCCATTTTTAACTAAACTGTTGAGTTTTATGGGACCTCTTTCCATAAATTGACCACACGCTATATATATATATATATATATATATATAGATACATATATATATATTTATATACATACTTATATATATACATACACACACACACACATATATATATAATATATATATATATAATATATATATACATATATACATACATATATGTATATATGTATATACATATATCTATATATATACATATATATAGATACATATATATATATATTTATATACATACTTATATATATACATACACACACACACACACACACACACACACACATATATATATATATATCTTATTATAAAAGGCAGATTTTATCTGCCTCCCTTTGTCTCTTATAGAAATCTACAATATAGGATTTCTTCAATTACAATTTACCTAGCATTTTTAAGAGTAGAATGCATCGGGTTTTGCCAGGTCCGGTTTTTAAAATTTCAACCCCAATTAAGCAAAATTTAGAGAAAACTCACATTGTGGTGTATATGTCAAATGCTTCTCTTAGTTTGGGCTACAGCACACGCAAACGCACACACACAGTGTGCAACGAATAAACTGAAACTAATTCACTGTGTGTGTGTTGACAGGTAGACAATAGAATGCGATGGCGATGGCGATGTAATAATTGTTTCTGTCTATGACGTTGATAGATACATGAGTAAAATGTATGGGAAGCTAAGAGATAAGAGTGAGTGAAAATGTTCTTGGAAGAGAGTAAATACCAAGAGAGTGATTTGAGGAAGACTTTACATTAAATAACCGTAGTGGCTTGTATATATATATATATATATATACATACATAAGACAGTAAGGTGTGATTTGAGGGAGATTTGGCTGCTATTTCTGCCATGTAGGGGTCTCCCTCATAGGCTCATACATACATATATACATAGATAAGACAGTAAGGTGTGATTTGGGGGAAATTTGGCTGCTATTTCTACCAGGTCTAGCTACCATGTAGAGGTCCCCCTCATTGGCTCATATATATATACATACATAAGACAGTAAGGTGTGATTTGAGGGAGATTTGGCTGCTGTTTCTACCAGGTCTGTTAGGCCTTCTCATGTAAACTCAAGCTTTCTCATGCCTTGAACATAAGACCACAGCAGAGAATGTATTCTTTTATTCTTCTGCTTTTCCAGCCATTGGTCTGTGGCCATGCTGGGGCAATGCCTTGAATAATTGTAGTTTAATGAATCAACTCCAGTTTTATTTTTGTAAGCATTGTACTTATTCTATCTGTTTCCTTAGTCAAACCACTAGGTGACAGGGATGTAAACAAACCAACATTCGTTGTCAAGCAGTGGTGGAGGACAATCACAAGCACAGACACGCACACACACACACATACATGCATACACATATACACACATACATACATACATACATACATACATACATATATATATATGTGTGTATATATATATTGCAGCGTGGAAGGTGTTTGTAAGCCATTTAAGAAACACACAAAAACCGTTAGATTCACTTCAAAATTTAAATTTAATTTGCCAAAATATTTTCCTCGCTTTGAGACCGCGACCTGTTCACTGACAAAAATATCGTGCTAACAGGTCGCGGTCTCAAAGCGACGAAAATATTTTGGCAAATTAAATTTAAATGTTGAAGTGAATCTAACGGTTTTTGTGTGTTTCTTAAATGGCTTATAAACACCTTCAACGCTGCAACTGTTTTCGTTCCAGCACACGATCTCAGATCAAGTCACTTGCTATGCAAGTACATCTCTGTAACTATATATATATTTATATATATATATGTATATTGGTAAAAACAGTAAGATAACAAAAGAAAGAAAGAGACCTCAATATTATGTAAATAGAGGAAATCTTTATATATAAAAGTGAGGTTGTGTGTCTCCTACGATTTAGATTCCTAACTACTCCCACATTTTGCGGTGCAGTTTAACCAAAACCGGGTATCTTATAGTCGTTATTCATATCGAGCCCGTCTGGGTATTAGCGCGCCTCTACGATGAGTCTACGATTTAAAAAAAAATTACCATCAATTTTTCCCATTTTTAATCCATTTTTGACATATATAAGGGAAGTAACTCTCTAAAATTTATTATTAAATCTCAGAACGTAAAAAGCTACAGTAACACCCCTCCCCCTTTGTGGTTAGCCATATTGAGATGGCTATTATACTTTACATCTCTAAAAATGCTTATATAATTATTTCCCTTACAAACCCGAGCAACGCCGGGCGATACTGCTAGTATATATATATATATATATATATAATAAATATATATATACATATATACATACATATATGTATATATGTATATACATATATCTATATATATACATATATATAAACATGTCTATAAACTTATATTTATGCTTGCATATACAAGAGCATACACATTCAATCTCTCTCGACTTCATGTATATGTATGTGTGTCTGTCTGTGTGTGTATGTGCGCGTGTGTTTGTGTGTATATATATTTATATACACATATATTTATTTGTGTGAGTATGTATGATTATATAATTGTTATTGATGATAATTCCATACAAATTTAAATACTGTTACTTTGCTCTCATGCATGGTTACTATGTCAAAGTGAAATACTGGCTCTATTTTACTTTAAATTCAATTGTAATTGTATAGCTACCCTCTTTATTTGACAATACGAAAGGCACATATGATGTATCTACACACACACACACACACACACACACACACACACACACACATATATATATATATATATATATATATATATATCCATGTATAACTATTAATTTGGGGGTGTAAAAAAATGAGTGCG
>NC_042997.1:180083431-180088431 GCF_006345805.1 Octopus sinensis
CGTTCTATATTATTGATCATAATGTAGCCACGTTAGCCACGCAAGGATGATCTATTTCGAAGTACGTGATAGAGAGCGTGTATATGATTTCAACCAAGTGTCCTTCAGAATGTGTATATAGATATATCATTCGTGTGTGATTCATTTTTTTATATTTACATGATCATTACTGTATCATAAAATCTACGTTAATTGGAGAATATAGGTTTCATATACAAATAGAAGGACGATAATAAGCACTAAGTGTCAGGTTCCAAGTTATAATCATATGAAAAACGCAAATGCAGACACTCATACATTCGCACTCGCAGACACACTCAGAAGTACACACTCATTCGTGTAAGCAGGAATATTTAGAGATATATTCAATTTAGTATATGAGTGCATACGTGCATCTAGACAGATTAATGTTTAGTCTTATATGAAGCTATATGTAAAAAGGTGACATTATCTTCAGGGATCAAACGATGCTTATTTCATACATAGAGTACATATTTACTATGTTTTTTTGTCTTTTTTTTTATGGAAACGATTGCCAGTGACTTCGATGTTTCGGTTTACTCACCGTCATTCGACTATGATTTTCCTTGCTTTTCCTGAATGTGTATATAAATATATATACACACAAACACACCCGCACATACACACACAGACAGACACACATACATATACATGAAGTCGAGGGAGATTGAATGTGTATGCTCTTGTATATGCAAGCATAAATATAAGTTTAAAGACATGTTTATATATATGTATATATATAGATATATGTATATACATATATACATATATGTATGTATATATGTATATATATATATTTATTATATATATATATATATATATATATCAATTTATCAATTTAGGGTAGCAAAAAATTCAATAGAAATTATTTTGCCACCAGCGGTCTAGTGAGAAAGAGGAAATAGTCAGAGACTATGAATAAATTCAACAACAATTGAGGAACGTTTTCCCCAAATTTAAAGAACAAAATCCCTAGTGCGTACTATATACGAGGTTAAAAATGAAAAATATTTTCTAAGCAATATCCGAGTCTCTATTTGCTATCCGGCAATATTTATTCAGACGCATTTTGTGATGTCGTGAGCGAAAATACCTTAAGCTAAGCCCCAAAGCAATGAAGAATCATCTATAAATTGCAGGAAGCAACATTTATTAAAATAAAAGTATTCAGAAAACAGAATAGCATGTAACAGAGACAATTTGCAAACATATTTACATTCCCATATAACAGTTAAGAACATCACATCATTGTATTACGCACGCGCGGAAGTGTTTGTTCGACTAGCTGCTGCTGGTTTAATTACGCATGATTCAAGTTAGAGAAAGGGTATGTATTATACACAAGGTTTCGGTTCTTCAGTGGTACACTCCCCTAAAAATCCTCTGCGTATGATACTCGGACTATACTCGAGGATTTACGGTACGTAAATAGTAATTTACACGTTATTCAAGCATGAATTGAAGAATTGCAAATGTTGTATGACGTTTCTTAACGTTCTTATGTTGCATTGTTTACCCTTCATTAAATATGGCAGCTCAAACGAAACGAGAATAAAGTTTAGTACTGAAAATGGCAGGTAAAAAGAATGGTGAAGTTGTAAACAGTTGAGAAATAATTAAGAGCTATGGTGAAAGCAAAGGTTGGACATTTTGAAATGTAAATCTATGTGAAATATTGTCAATAATTATAATAATCAGCCTGTAAACTTTCATTAACGATAACCTAAAACATTTTATTTCATTATAAAATGAACAATGGGTATATATATATATATATATATATATATATATATTTATATGTGTGTGTGTATGTATGTGTAAAGAGAGAGAAAGAGAGAGAGAGAGATTTTGGCAGGGATTTCTTTGGAAGGTTTGGAAAAGAGCAGCAACATTATTTATGATGTAGGCAAATACAAAATGGTCGTCAAAAAAAAAGACAAAGTATATGTTTGTCACGAGTGGGGAGAAAGAAAAGAATGATGAAGACAATTTGATAGAAGAAGCCTAAATCACGCGTAATTTACAGGAACCTTCAATCCAAAATTATAAAACTAAAATAAACACAGACTGGTAAGAGGACATTCGCTAAAGCTTCATATTCACAGTCGAATCATTATATATTTCTACAGACATATACGTATGTATAGAGAGATTGATGAAGGAAAGGAAAGTCGGATGTGTATACATGTGTGTTGAATGTAAGAATTAACCATCAGGAGAAATACGGTGTAGGCAAATAATTTTATAGAAAAGCGTATATCTAAACTGACATCTTTTTTTCCTTTACTATAATTTTCAAGGCAACTCAATGAAGAAGTAATTCAGGTGATTCCTTTGATTTTTACATATTTTGTAGTTCTTTTGTACAGGACTACTCATTTTCCTTGAACTTGACTACTCATTTTCCCTGTTAAATGTTACTTCACTGTGAATTTTTTTATGGGTGACTTTCGTTTGTTTTATTAGTCTGGTCGGTTATTATTTCCTAATTCTAATTCAGTTTCTAATACATATTTTCTTGGCGTGGCTGTACTTCTAAGAATGCAATTTCTGTTCGCGAGCCAGGTATTTTTGTTGCGTTCCAAATTAGTAAATGAAATAGCAAACGTGAGAAACGGACCAATGAAAATTATATATACGAACAGAATAACAAACCCTCTCCCAAACGTTATGAGAAATACAGAAAGTAAAGCATAGTTCAGCTACAATGGCGTGAACATCACTAAATGAATAAATCTCGTTAATTGTATATATATATATCTATATATATATATATATATTATATATATATATATATATATATATATATATATACATATATATATACTTCATAATTAGGGTTCAGCAACGGTTTGCCTTACCACATACCGAAGTTTAGAAATAGCAGCCAAAAACCTTAGCTATTTCTTCTACTTTAAAAAGTGACTCCCAGAAAAAACAAACTACTTGAAAACAATCGACACTGGCAGAGAGAAAAAGTAACGAAGAACAAAGAGAAAACACAGCAACGCGAGGACGTGGAACAAGTATAGTGTTATTGGACGCTCAGGAAAGGAAAGAAAGATGGAGGATTTAACCTTTCGGACGGAGCTCTTTGTCAGAAACATAGAAAGGGAAAGGTCCAAGGAAAGGAGGACGGAGAAAGAAAATCGACAACGATACACACGCGGTCACACACACACACACACACACACACACACACACACACACAACACACACACATATATATATATATATATATATATATATATATATATATATGTGTGTGTGTGTGTGTGTGTGTATGTATGTATATATGTATATATGTGACCGCGCGTGTATCGTTGGTGATTTTCTTTCTCCGTCTTCCTTTCCTTGAACCTCTGAACTCACTCGGATCGTTACTATGTATACTTTACTCGGACCAGTCTATTTATCGCAAGGGGGCGTCGTAACTCTAATCATATCATATGTGTGTGTGTGTGTGTGTGTGTGTGTGTGTACGTGTATGTATATGTGTGTGTAGCACTTTGTATTGGAATCCTTTGTTCAAATGCGTTTTCCTTGGCCATATTTTGTTATCTCTAACTGTGCAAATACTCTACATTATCCGGTCTCTTCTTCAAATATTGACGGACGATTGCATCTAAGTTGAAGAGTATTTGCCTTCCCTTTGTTGAATATGAAATGATTTCACCAACGAGAACCAGCATTTACTGTCCGTGCGTTTATTTTTGTGTGGAAACATACATGAATTTATTCTAATACGTAATGCTATTTAAGTGAATTAAAGTATATGAATGTATACGTCGTTTAAATGCATTATACCTCTGTACTATGGCATTAATTTCGTATGTTTAACTTTGTATTTTTGCTTTTGTAATGAATATATTTAATGTCTAAATATCCGTGTTCTTTCTTGTTTGTTCCGAATTGTTTCGCTATCATCTGAAAGTATTTTCTATTTTCTATATATAGAGCTATTCATTGGTTAATATTAAATAAAATTGGTTAATATTAATATCATTAAAAATAATAATTCCAGAAAAATGAAACAGAAACAATGTGTGCAATTGAACGGAGGGCAATAATGCTGCTATTATAATGAAAATACGTCGGGAAACCTATGAACGATTGCCATAATGTAACTGACATGATGTTACAGGTATTCAGAACCATTGAACTTACACGTATGAAAATGATACAGGCAATCAATAATTGTAACTAGCTGTGCAAAATATGAACGTGTATCCTCTAAGATAATGCATAAAGCCACTCTACATCAGATGCTGATTTCATCGGAAACAAGATGTTTGATCTCGCCATTGAAAAAGATAATTTACCTAGCAACAGTAACATACCGCTTATTGCTTTAATTAACGTGAAAGTATTGAGAGCTCGGGAAATATTAATTAGCTGGCTTATCTAGATGCCTTTTATCGTGGAAATCGTAAAAGGCTTGAAAACTGTTGTTTTAGAACTGTAAGGGTCCTTTACATAATTGCAGAATGCAGGAGGCTCTTGTGTTATGAGATATGGTATTGAGATATCTCTGGAATAACATTATTTTAGACAAAAAAAAAAATTATCCAATTTGCGGTTCTGAAACTATATATATTCTTCTCCCAAGCACACGGTTTATCGCATTATTATATATATCTGACGAGAAAGAAAATACTGCTCTTTTATTCAATGTATACCGTCCTTAAACATCAGCAATAGTCTTTAGAACAGGTGGTATAATATATATATATATATATATATATATATATATATATATATATATATATATATATATATGTATTATATGAATGTATATATATATATATACACACACATGTATATATATGTATATACATATATATCGACATGTATATATATATATATATATATATATATATATTATATATATGCATATCATCTACACGATTAATTATATATTCTGCCGATGTACAAGTATATGTTAGCGAATTTTATCTGTCATCCAAAAAATATAACGT
>NC_042997.1:180093431-180108431 GCF_006345805.1 Octopus sinensis
AAGGACTTATTTGCCTTAGAGAGTCTATATATATACATACTAGCAGTATCGCCCGGCGTTGCTCGGGTTTGTAAGGGAAATAACTATATAAGCATTTTTAGAGAGTTACTTCCCTTATAGATGCCAATTCGGGCTTTCTTAGCCATTTCTGTTTTGGTGTCTTCAAGCCATGAAGTCGTTGTTCTAAAATAACGCTGGTCTCCTTGACAACGCTTTACGACGTTGATTTCCTTACACTCCCTTCCCCACAGCTTCACGAGGGAGGGAAGAAGGGGGAGAAGCAAACAGGTGCAGGTATGACCATGGACGCCAACTCCGCCACCATCGACACATGAAAAATTATGCATTAAAATGGAATAAAAAATGATGTTAAATTATTTTTAAAATCGTAGACTCATCGTAGACGCGCGCTAATACTCAGACGGGCTCGATATGAATCACGACTATGAGATACCCGAATTTGGTTAAACTGCACCGCAAAATGTGGGAGTAGTTAGGAATCTAAATCGAAGGGGACAGACACTCACACAACTACAGTTTTATATATATAGATATACTTTTATTCTTTTGCTTGCTTTAATCATTTCACTACTGCCATCCTGGAACACCACCTTCAACAATAAACTTATGTTGTATAGAATTATAAAATAAGTTTTGAAGATGACCAAGTCTTCATGTTCTATATCCTTATGGTTATTGTGAATATATACTCCACACAATATTAATGTCCAGAGAAGCGATCACGGAATTAGGCATCGGTGGAATTTACAGAGTAACTGACAACTAATTGTTGTCATAGACATTGAATACTGATCAATGCGTTTAGCCATGATCTGGAACATAACCGAGCTACCACCATATCCGCCTGGGTGATACATCTCTCTAAACTCACATTTATAAATATTTATATATATATTTATATATATTTTTCATTTTCATTTTTAGCCGAATGAATCGATCACTGTACATATTTTTTAAACGGCTGGTACTTATTATATATATCTCCTTTTCCAAACCGCTATGTTACAGGAATGTAAACATAAAAAACACCGGTTATCAAATGATGAATGGGGAGGTTGACAAACACAGACACACACACCCAAATATATATACGAAAGTCTTATTTCAGTTTCCGCCTCTAAATCCACTCACAAAACCATGGTCCACTCGAGGCCATAATAGAAGACAATTGTCCAAGTTGACCTGCAGTGAGACTGAACCCGGAACCATGTAGTTGGGAAGCAAGCATCTCACCACACTACCAATATGTATGTAACAGCCACGTGTGTATATATACAAACATTTGTTTTTTAAAAGCGTCGAACTTGTATATTGAATTAGAGACAAAAAAAGTAATATTTCGAACACAGTATCTTTGTTAAAACAGCAAGAAAATTTAGTATTATTACCCTTACAGGGTGTGAAAAGTTGTCAACAAACATCGTTACATTTATATAGGAGACCGAACTAAAATAACTCACTATCATATGTTACTGTATCGAACAGTGACAAGTATTTAAACAAAAATAAAAGAAAAAGCAGTAAAATCATATTAAATACAATACAATAGGCTACCTTCATTTACTGAAATTGTCAGTTTTCTAGAAGGGTAGAAAACGATGTGTCCCGCGGAGCTAAAGGGGCTATAGTAGGAGATATTTGTCCAAAGTGATACGCGGCTTGATTGATTTTGAAAATACACGACGGTGACACAAACTTTTCACCCTCACAATAATGGCTGTGCCCAAACACACACACACACACACACTCACACACACACACACACACACATACACACACACACACACAGCTATATATTGCATAACGGTTTGTTTTGATTATTTTTTGGATTAACCAATACGGAGTAAATAATTCTATGAATAAACAATTAAAGTATGTTGCTATTTAATTAACGAAAAACATAATCGTTTGTTGTTTTGGAGTGAAATTATATTCTCTTTCTTTTTCGTATTTCTGAGTTTAGTTTTTCTCGGTATTTCAAATCTACTTTAATTGCTATTTCTAGATTTTAAAACTAATATTGCAGCAATTAAATAATTACTTCAGGATGAAAAAGAAGTATGATTTTTTTAATGGAATTTTAGATGTAAACCACTCTAATCGAGGTAGGATGAAATAAATTGGTATTAATAAACCAAATCACTATTTAAATAGTGTGTTTTTTTTAGTGATAGTGATGCAGTAATATATGCATAAGTACTTATGTATATGTTTGTATGTTGAATATAAGTATATGTCTGTTTGTTTGTCTGTCTGTCTCTCTATATCTATGTGCTTGCGTGCGTATGTGTGTATTTGAGTGTGTATGTACATATATGAACATGTATATACATATATATATTATATATATATATATATATATATATATATATATATATATATATATATATATATATATATATATATATACATATATATATATACATATATATATATATATGTATGTGTGTTCCTTTTTCTTTTATTTGTTTCTGCCAATTGACTGCAGCCATGCTGGAGCACAGCCTATAGTCGAACAAATCGACTCCAGGACTTATTCTTTATAAGCCTATTACTTATTCTATCGGTCTCTTTTGCCGAACCGGCCACAACGGTTGTCAAGCGATGGTAGGGGACAAACACAGAGACACAAAATACACACAGAGAAACACACACACATATATATATATATATATATATATATAGTTAATCCAAACATGAAAACACAACAACACGAGGACGTGGAACAAGTATAGTATTATTGGACGCTCAGGAAAGAAAGAAAAAGGCGGGTTTAACGTTTCGAGCGGAGCTCTTCGTCAGAAACATAGGAAAAGGAAAGATCCAAAGAAGGGAAGACGGAGGAAATATATATATATATATATATATATATATATATATATATATATATATATATATATAACCACACACATAATATCTACATAGGTGTGTGAATGAGTGTATCTTTCTGGTTGTCCCTCGCCACTGACCGATTCACAACCAGTATAGATGACTTAGGGTTTCATCAAAAGAAATGACAGAATAAGTACAAAGTTTTTAAAAAAATTAATATACTGGACTCTAGTCGTTCAACTAATGAGGGTGAGCAACGTGGCGCCAGGCTAATGGCGGAAACATGTCAAAAAGGAGTAAAAAATATATATTTATCATAACAATTAATTTTCTAGAAAAATTGTTCTCACAGCACATCGCATGCAACCATGACGAACAGTATGTAAATATCATGCTCAAAAATCTGTTTAGGATATGACCAATATTCCAGTATATATATATATATATATATATATATATATATATATATTATATATATATATATATATATACTAGCTGAAGGTGACCCGCTCTACGCGCGGGTAAGAGTGTGGGTGTTACTTTCTGTTGCTTCCTTTCAGCACGTAAAAAGCACCATCCGAACGTGGCCGATTGCAGCAACGCCTTGACTTGCTTCTGTGCTGGTGGCACGTAAAAAGCACCAACCGATCGTTGCCACTGCGAGCCCCCCTGGCACCAGTGCCGTCGGCACGAAAAAAGCACTCACTACACTCACAGTGTGGTTGGCGTTAGGAAGGTCATCCACTTGTAGAAACACTGCCAGATCAGACTGGAGCCTGGTGCAGCCTCCTGGCTTCCGAGACCCGGTCACACTGCCCAACCCGTGCTAGCACGGAAAACGGACGTTAAACGATGATGATGATGATGATTCTCCGTATTTGTTTCTCTCTCCTTTCTCTCTCACTTTCCAACTCTCTTACTTTTCTTTTCTCTCTGACTCTCCCTCGCTTTCTCTTACTCTCTATCTTTATCTATCTGTCTCCCATTTATAAACAACAGAAGATCTTGAGTAAGTTGAGAAATAAAATATTTAGAAAGATCAATCAGAAATTTGAGGCAGTGGCAATGGAAAGTTCTGCTTCAAGGCAGACAGCAAAACGCTAACATTCAAAAGGGACAGACGAACTTGCGAGCTGAATAAAAATAATAAAATATTGGAAACCAAAGTTTGAAGGGATAGAATCTGAGGATAGTAGAGTCACCATGGCTGGCATTTGTTAACGACGGACAGCAACGTAGTGACAGTTTAACGGCTGGCGTAAAATTTTGAACTTGATGTAAAAGAAAATTCGTAAACACCAAGTTTTGAAGTGATTCTTTCTCACGACAGTAGACTCACCATGGCAAGCATTCAAAACTTCTTTATCATGGACGGCAACACATTGACGATTAAAAGGCTGGCGCAAATTTTTTAGCTTGATGCAACAGAGAATTCCTAAACACCCGCTCTTTGAAATTTTAATCCCCTTCCAGCCCCATTTAGACCCCTTTTCACATTTTGGTTAATATAACCCGATTTCATTCGGGTGTACTGGGGCCACATTTTATAAGATGAGGAATTTTGTCCTAGAGGTGACGCCTTTCATTTGAGGAACAAAATAGTTGTGATGCAAACTTGTCAGCACCTTTAACATAGGTGTGCATATTTTCAGGTGAATCGACAGACTACGTAATGCACACATTATATATATATATGTGTGTATATATATATATGTGTGTGTGTGTGTGTGTGTGTGTGTGTGTGCACGCATTATATATACAAATGTATACAAATGAGATATATATCTGTTTAAATTAAATTAGAGATAAAACCACTAATAGGCAAATCAAACAGTGAAAAACCAAAAACAAAAACATAAAAAAAGAAAATATAACATAGAAAATATAACTATATATATAAACTGTAGTTGTGTGAGTGTCTGTCCCCTTCGATTTAGATTCCTAACTACTCCCAAATTTTGCGGTGCAGTTTAACCAAATTCGGGTATCTTATAGTCGTGATTCATATCGAGCCCGTCTGGGTATTAGCGCGCGTGTACGATGAGTGTACGATTTTTAAAACATTTAAATCATTTTTTAATTCCATTTTAATGCATATTTTTTCGTGTTTCGATGGCGGCGGAGTTGGCGTCCACGCTCACCCTGCACCTGTGTTGCTTCTCCCCCTTCCTTCCCTCCCGTGAAGCTGTGGGGAAGGAGTGTAAGGGAATCAACGTCGTAATGCGTTGTGAAGGAGACCAGCGTTCTTTTAGAACAACGACTTCATGGCTTCAAGACACCAAACAGAAATCCCTAAAAAAGCTGAAACAGATCCACAAAAACGGCAAAAACCGTCACACAGGGCAGGTTTCATGTGCAAACAATTTGCACAACCGAATGTTTTAGTTGTTGCACAAACCTTATATATAAAAGTAAGGTTGTGTGTCTGTCTGCTATGATTTAGATTCCTAACTCTCCCACATTTTGCGGTGCAGTGTAACCAAAACGGGTATCTTATAGTCGTGATTCATATCGATCCCTTCTGGGTATTAGCGCGCGTGTAATGAGTGTACGATTTAAAAAAAAATTAACATCATTTTTTATTCCATTTTAATGCATATTTTTTCGTGTGTCGATGGCGGCGGAGTTGGCGTCCACGCTCACGCCTGCACCTGTGTTGCTTCTCCCCCTTCTCCCCTCCCTCGTGAAGCTGTGGGGAAGGGAGTGTAAGGAAATCAATGTCGTAATGCGTTGTCAAGGAGACCAGCGTTATTTTAGAACAACGACTTCATGGCTTGAAGTCGCCAAAACAGAAATCCCTAAAAAAGCTGAAACAGATCCACAAAAACGGCAAAAACCGTCACACAGGGCAGGTTTCATGTGCAAACAATTTGCACAACCGAATGTTTTAGTTGTTGCACAAATCTTTATATAAAAGTAAGGTTGTGTGTTTGTCTGCTACGATTAGATCCTAACTACTCCCACATTTTGCGGTGCAGTGAAACCAAAACCGGGTATCTTATAGTCGTGATTCATATCGATCCCTTCTGGGTATTAGCGCGCGTCTACGATGAGTCTACGATTAAAAAAAAATTTACCATCATTTTTTATTCCATTTTAATGCATTTTTCGCTATTATATAAGGGAAGTAACTCTCTAAAAATGTCTACGATGAGTCAACGATTAAAAAAAAATTACCATCATTTTTTTATTCCATTTTAATGCATTTTTCGCTATTATATAAGGGAAGTAACTCTCTAAAAATGTCTACGATGAGTCAACGATTTAAAAAAGAAATTACTATAATTTTTTATTCCATCTTTAATGCATTTTTTGCAATTTTTTTTGCTATAACTCACTAAAAATGCTTATATAGTTATTTCCCTTACAAACCCGAGCAACGCCGGGCGATACTGCTAGTAAAATATAAAATTGAAAACTTTAAATTATTTAAATTGAAAATAAAATTATGAAATTATATTTATAATTTGTTTAAAAATATATATAACTATGAAAAAGTATGAAAAAGTTTAATATACATAAATACAGATATATACACTTTGTATATATACATTATATATACATATTTATATATAGAACACACACACACACATACATTATATATACATATTTATATATAGAACACACACACACACTACATATATTACATATTTATATATAGAACACACACACACACATACATTTATATACATATTTATATATAGAACACACACACAACACACACATACATATATATACATATATATAATATATATATATATATATATATATATAGAACACACACACACACACACATATAAATGAACGCAAGAATATCTGATTCATAATATTTGTTCTCATGCTCGTGTGTTGATTGTTGGTGACAGACATATACTTAAAAGAACGCCGCCGAAGTGATAGGAAGGTAGGAAACAGAGTCAGTGAAAAAGAAAGAAAATAGCGATAGTGACAGATACTTTAAATAACCGTAGTGGACTTCTGAAAGTTATGAAGAGGAGTAAGAGAGGGAAAGGAGGAAATAGGGTGAGGTAGGAAGATGGCCCCTAGCAACCACACCTGTTAAGATAGGGATTTCTAAGGTAGCCCACGCGCATCGTCACCTCATTCTACATGTCCCTGTAAATTTTGGAGCGAATCGGACGGGATGTAGTGGCATTGAAAGCGAACCAAGCGGTAAAAACGCAATTCAGTTTTATATATATATATATATATATATATGCCTGTTTGTATGTGTGTATGCGTTTGTGTGTGTATGTTTGTGCGCGTGTGTGTTGTGTGTGTGTGCGTGAGTCAGTGTGCGTGTGCATATGCGAGTGTTTGTGCATATGTGCGTGAGTGTGCCCATGTATGTAAATGCATGTATGTATGTATGTATGTATGTATGCATGTATATATGTATGTGCAGTCATGTATGCACGTGAGTATATATGATAGAAGTAGAGAAGTTTACCTCGCAGTAGAAGAACGTAGAGTTTGATATTTGTTCATATATCCGAGCAAAATTTGATAAAGGTAGCTCTTGCACATGTACCAGGACCAGATTGCATCCTGATATCGCTGAATTGTTTAAAAATTGCTAGTAAGCCCTGTAGTTGTTTGTCAATTTTCGCAAAGAGCTATTATGGCTAGACAAAAGAGGAGTGGTGATAGAGACTCAACCTGGAAAATGCCAAATGAAATTCTTACATCTCCAGCATTGAAATATTCATTGTGACTGTTAAAAGCATATTGTTAAAATCATATTGCGTAAACTACTGTCTCTTTGAGGTCCTTGTTGTGGCTTGGCAGACAGTATAAACCCCGTTAGACACAATATCTTCAATAACCAGCATCACCATATTGGAAACTGCGCGATGTTTTCAATAAAAATTAAAATAATAATAATAATAATAATAATAATAATAATAATAATAATAATAATAATAATAATACAGCGGAAAAGTAATGGACGAAAGGAGAAGGCAAAAATCCTCTGGGACATTGATTTCCAGATAAAGTGCAGGCTGTTACAGGGAATACTTGTTTTCTAACTAGCATACTGTTCTTACTCAGTGCACACAAGTTCTCGGCTATTCCAGACATTATTATTATTATCATTATTATTATTTTTATTATTATTATTATTATTATTATTATTATTATTATTAGTAGTAGTAGTAGTAGTAGTAGTAGTAGTAGTAGTAGTAGTAGTAGTAGAAGCTGTATTATTTAGCAGTGACGTTGACATGATGTTTGGTGACACGTCACATCATATCCAAAGAATATTACCTAGGATTTTTGCCGAATATAATATTGTTCCTTTCAGCAGATCGACAATGTGGCTTTGCATTATTCTTCATTCTCATACGTAGCATTTTGTACCTATGAAACAAATTACCATCAGAATAATTGTCGCTTTCATCTTCTTTGATCTCTTCTTTTTCTGGTTTAATCATGATACGTCTCAATTTCTTCAGTTTGTTTTGTATTCACATTGTTATAGTATAATATTTGGAAGTTTACGATCGTATTCTGTTTTTGTATGTTCGACACCTTTATCCGCTTTCCTTGCTTAATTATTATGTTCACAGTGTATGTGAAAGGCCGATAAAATTCTATAATTCTTACTCTGCAGCAAAACACCTGTCCATGTTCATAGAATATTTCCGTTATTTCGAAGCAACACACTCGGTTAGCATTCTGTGCACTCTTTTATCTACAGAGTCATATCCACGCTTTTACTCCTTTTTGTGCTACATTACTGCATTCATTCAAGATTCGATTAATTCTTTCGTCTCGTTTCCTGCAGATTCTGTATCTTTCTCCATCTTTGCCTATATCAGATTCGTCCGAAGAGGTAGTCACTGAGCGGCTAAAATTAGGTAGCAGCAGTAACAACAACAACAACAGTAGTAGTAGTAGTAGTAGTAGTAGTAGTAGTAGTAGTAGTAGTAGTAGTAGCACCAGCAGCAGCAGTAGCAACAGTATTTTGAAATCGGTCTTTTGACCAAGAGGGCACATTCACCGGTTTTAATATAACTACCTTATGACGTAAATTATGTTTTTTTTTTTAAGTGGTCGTATTGTCATTCAATCCAACCAGCACCAGATATAATTTACTTTCGTTCAATTGCTGAAGCTGGATATAATTAGGTTTCTTAGATTAAAATTAGTTAAATGCTTATAATATAAATTAATTTTGAGGTATTGAGCTAATTCCGAGTTGTTGGCATCATAAGTAATATCCACTTTAAACATTACAAGGAAAGCTCACTAAATGTGCGAAAATGATAGTTGGTTTCACCGAATATGCGGTCACTTGTAAAATATCAGTTACCATTTTGATCCTGATTATGTCATTTGTTAATATCGGCCAAAAATTTCGATTATATGCAACGACTGTTTAGAAATATGATCCATATTTACTTCAAGGATAATAAACATATAATTGTGCGTGCAAGGTAAAAGAGTACGTGAGAGAGTGCCATTGAGAGTGATAATGTGTATGTGTGTGTACATGTGTGTGTGTGTGTGCCTGTGTGCATCTGTGCGAGAGAGAGAGAGACAGAGAGAGTGAGTGTGAAAGAGTTTATGTGTGCAAGTTGAAAGATAGAGAGTTTATGAGTGCATTTTAAAAGAGAGAGAGAGCATGTGAGGTAGTAAGCTAGGAAGATAAATTTGCAGGTTAATTTCTTGACCTCATAATTCAAATCACCATTGATTTCCCATTTCAAGATCTGCATTAAAAAATAATAAATGTAACAGTAGGATTCATTATTCTATGTCTTCTATTTCATGCTGCATCAAAATAGAAAAAGTCGACACATAAATTTCAGAACTTCTTCCCTTCCTCATGAGAAAGAGATCTCGAATAAGATTCTTTCAACACAGTTATCTCCTTGACGAATTAAGAAGAGATTTTGTGATTCCCCATTAATGCATCTAATGATTTCAAGAAAAACATTCACCCTTCAATTCTTCAATTTTAGTTTCACTGTAAATCAAAACCATGTACACATTCAGGTATATTGAACTACTCTTTACCAGAAAGTTATCTTCTTTTTTTAATTAACATTTGATTATACAATGACGTGTAGGTATGAGATATAACTTATGCAAGTGGTGCCGAAATGGGGACGCACACTTTCATGAGATCCCCGAAATTATAGCCGACATTACCAAAATAATCATTGCACGAGGGAATTTTTAAAGCGGATGACAGAGTGTGATAAACAATAGCATACAACACGTTACGACATTATTATTATCTTGTAATACGCACAAGCCTCAATAGTTAATGAGTTGCATGAAATATTGTGTATAACAAAAGCGGAAGTACGACGTTAATGGGACGCAAATATTGAATATCAAAATATCGAAATGAAGAAGAAAAGTAACAAGGAAAATTCCGGTAGTCTGAAAACAATGGCTCTCTTGTATATTGAAATACATAACTGTATTTTAATATTGTGGAGAATTCATTATGTACAAGTAAGTCAACATCTATTGTCTGGCCTTATATTCGAACAGTAACAGAATTCGACTTTTGTATCGGTTAAAATTGCACGAGGTTTGTTATTTGGCTTGATTCGTTATTGTAATTTTTTCTCAGTCTTTATCAATCTTCTACATATAACGTTAACGGTAAATAGCTATTGACATACAGTTTCTATGGAAAATGAAAATAAGTCTCATAAAGAAAGATAGGGTAATTCATAAACTTGGGAAAACAAAAAGCACAAAACTTTTACACTATTTGTCTTGCAATTTCAAATATCATATCCGTAAATAGGATAAATATAGAAATATTACTATTGTCTTACTGAATATGTTCGTACGCTGAACAATATGGCATAGGAAATACACTATATGAAAGTTAGAATGATAGATGCTTTTACATACTATTACAACCTAAAACATTTTGAAAGAGAAATACTTTCTCACATATAAGGAAAGTGGCAACTGATAATCAGATTGCAATTTTTGACTTAATGAACCCTTGCAGTATTCTGTAATATTATTTTTTTAAATGTGATTATATTAGAATATCCAGTCTATAAAATATTTCTAAACATTTCCACTGAATGCGTATCAATCGAAAAGGGACTCCTCGATAGCGAATATAATTTTTATAAGGCTTAGTTATTTTGTTTCCACTTCCCTACGATTAAGTTATCGAACTTATAAACCCTCTATTGAAACACACAAATAAAATGTAACCCTATACTTATCCCTGAAGAAGCAGGAAATTAATATAGTTTAAGCTTTTCATTACTACGGTACGCAACCACTCTTATTTTGAAAGTAATCAATAGCTTCTCATCTTAAAATAAGAAACCGTTACGTAATTTATTCTGTTATAGGAACAAAGTCATTACCAAGAATCATGGTACTACAACGACTTTTAGGTTTCAAAGGATCATCTCCTGAAATCTTTCTAAGGTTCATCTACAATTCACTTACTTTTAGCGACGACTTATTCCATTCCATACAATTGCTTCAGCTGAAGACTCTGCGTACCAATGAAGCAGAACAAGTAAAAGGAAGACTTGTCAAATTTAGGTTAAGTGATACTACATTGTATAAAAGAATAAATAGATGAAGACAAACTAGAGAGAGCGATATCTTGCAGTGTATATAAGCTGAGTGAATATATACCTGAAGCTATATGAAACATATTCATTCGTTTTTATTCTTCCAGCATACGTATCAGGTATCTGTTCTACGGTGGATTGATAAGAAGAGCAGCAGAGTGGAAAGAAAAACAAACATTGGAAGTAGAATAGGATTGTATGCACAATCATATGTATACATATGTGTATGCAACTATATATACATATATATATATATATATATATATATATATATTATATATATATATATATATATATATAATATATATATATATATATATGTGTGTACATATATTATGGGCCCCAACTATGCGAACCTGTTCATTGGCTACGTTGAGGCCCAGATATCCTCAAGTTTCACTGGTCCCACTCCCGAACTATACGGCCGTTATATTGACGACTGTATCGGTGCGACCTCACTCTCCCCCGAACATTTAGACTCCTTTCTCTCTTTTGTCAAACTTCTCCATCCTGCCCTTCAATTCTCCTGCACTATCTCTGACACCTCTGCATCCTTTCTTGACATTTCGGTCAGCATTCATCACTCCACACTCACCTCCATCCACTACAAATACAGAGAGTCACACTCATACCTCAACTTATTTTCCACTTACCCTAAACACAGCAAGCTTTCCACCCCTATTCCCAATTCCTCCGTCTACGCAGGCTCTGTAGTGAAGACCATGACTTTGAGACTGTCTCAAATCATGGCACGCCACTTCATCCTACGTGGATATCCTCTCACTACTATCCACACCGCGCTTACAGGAGAACGTCCGTAGACCGTGCATCTGCTCTCTACCCCCGAACCCGCCCCACCGTCTTCCGCCTCCCGTTTCTCTTCACCTACCATGCCACCACCCTACCTCTCCAACGCACCATTCTCCGAGCCTTCCGGCAACTCCAGTCCGAACCCCTCCACTTCTTGGTCCACAGCTTCTTCCCTAACCCAACATCCCAACATTCACTCAGATCTCTGAACGTCTGACGTTAGTAACGATGGCTAGCGCACGAAACGCCTCTTGGCTATCTTGACCAAAACGTTTTTTCATTAATGTTTACCTGAAGATCAAGAAATGTTTTATATGTACTCAGTAGGATGCAAAACTTTCTGCATTAATACAGCAACTCAATCGTTCATGGATATCTACATCAGTTGACTACAGGTTATTAAGCAAATGACATCAGTTATTGGAATCAGGTAATATTGAAATATTAGGGAAGTGATCTGAGCCAGATCACAAGTAGGCGTCTTCAAGAGCAACTGCTTAAAATGGAATTTAGAATTCACTCAATGTGGAAACCCTATGCAAGTACTTCCAAAATCAACCAACTATTTTCATATTATCGTCAACCACGTCTATTTCCGACTAAAAGAAAAATAGAGAGTGGCAGCGTCTCAGGAATCCATGCATCAGTTGCGATAGACTTGGTGTCCTTGTTTGTGATAGTTGTTGTGTGATTAGACAGAGGTGCTGGATTTCAGAGAGTTCGCAGAAAATAGACTTTTACAAGCAGGTTTTCTTTCAGTCATCGAATAAAAATGTCATATTTCAAAGTTTTCATGGACACAATTCTGATTTATAGTTTCAAAGCCTCAAAAATAACAAACATTAAATGAAATGTAGAAATACTCTTCCGTTTACGATTTGCATTTAGATTTCAGCTTTCAAGAAAATAATAATAATAATAATAATGATGATGGTGATGATGATGATGATGATGATGATGATGATGATGATGATGATGATGATGATGATGACAAACATAACAAACATTAAATGAAATGTAGAAATACTCTTCCGTTTACGATTTGCATTTAGATTTCAGCTTTCAAGAAAATAATAATAATAATAATAATAATAATAATAATAATAATATAATAATGATGATGATGATGATGATGATGATGATGATGATGAAAACTGAGCAAATATAAAGATCTTGAATTAGAAATCAGCAAAATGTGGAACCTGAAGACTAAAACAATACATGTTGTCATAGGTGCCCTGGGAATGATAGCAAAAGGGGCTGATAGCTACCTAACTCAGATACCAGGAAACCCAAAAATGGCAGAAATTCAAAAGATAGTGCTCATGGGAACTGCTCATATCCTACGCAAAATACTTTCTATGGAATCTCAAGGTTTAAAACAAACATAATTTTCGGTTTTTAAAAAAATTTATTTTTTTAGACATTCATTAGTACAACACCAAAAACTCCCCCCCCCAAAAAAAAATATATATGGCACACTAGGCATAACAACAACATGAACTTCCAACCTGTTGTCTCTAGAGGTCTCTGGGTGAGACTTGGAGCCAACTTGTACAAATATAAAGCAAAAGTCAAACATAGAATAATAATAATAATAACAATAATAATAATAATAATAATAATAATAATAATAATAATAATAATAATAATAATAATAATAATAATAGTAATCATTACGGCAAATTACAAAAAACACGTTACATTAGCTGATAGCATTTTAGATTTCAAAGCATTAATTCTGAATACACAGGCTTTCCAAAGATCTAATGTAGCATGTGCCATTCCCTTGAATAAGAAAAATAAGACTATAGAGTCTTATCGTGCTGATGCAGCTTTGCCTCAATCATACGTACATTCCCCAAGTTAAAAGGAGGATTTAGCTAAACACAATATTAGAGATCCTGAAGTTGCTGAACTTGCCAAATGGACAGGTACCAATTGTCGAAAAAGACAATATTGGTCAGTATTCAGAGCCACAGAGTGTTAAAGTATGAAACTGTAATAGAAACTGAAGGAAGAGGAATGGTAGGAAGAACAGAATAAAGACAAGAAAGGTGAGAAGTGAAGCGAAGTAGGAGGAGGGAAGAAGGAGTAGGAGAAGAAGAAGAAGAAGAAGAAGAAGAAGAAGAAAAAGAAAAAGAAAAAGAAGAAGAAGAAGAAGAAGTGGAGGAAGAAGAGGCACAAAAAAGAAGGAGAAGGAGAAGAAGACGAAGAAGAAAAAGAAGAAGAAGAAAAAGAAGTGGAAGAAGAAGAGGCACAAAAAAGAAGGAGAAGGAGAATAAGACGAAGAAGAAAAAGAAGAAGAAGAAAAAGAAGAAGAGGAAGAAGGAGAAGAAGAAGAAGAAAAAGAAGAAGAGGAAGAAGGAGAAGAAGAAGAAGGCGAAGAAGAAGAAGAAGAAGAAGGCGAAGAAGAAGAAGAACAACAACAACAACAAGAATGTATTTTGTCATGTATATATACTACATGTTTTTGTTTTATGTTCCTTACTTTAGCAGTTGTTCTGTATTCTTTTCAGAATGCAGTATACATAAGAAGTTGATCTATATCAGTTAGTGTAGTTGTTGGTCTTCTTGTTATTCAGATTGCTGTACTTCCTCCTTTCTTTCCTTGCTCTTTCTGAGCTATTGTGTGTTTCACGCTTAACGTTCATACAGGTTGTGTGTATTCACCCAACTCGCTGTCTAGAACTAAGAAATCTATGCATGTTACATCTTTTGTGTCTATTTATTGTCTCGTTTTTTTTTTGGTTTTTTGTTTTTG
>NC_042997.1:180113431-180118431 GCF_006345805.1 Octopus sinensis
CATATGTGCGTATGTGTATGTGTATAAGATAGGTTAACGTTCTGGAGTTTAATTGGTAAGAGAATGCCCTTTGTTATTTTTATTCTACATATGTGTGCATGTATATGTTTAAGCAAATGTGAGTAAGTAAATGTGTGCGAGAAATTGTTGGAGGCCTTCTTAGAGTGACATAAAATAAGAAGATAAAAAGAAGAAACAGGCAGAAAAATTCGTGAAGGCAAAAAGGAAAGCGAAGAGAAACAAAAGAGAATAAAAACTGAAAGGAAGAGAAAAAAATGGGCGAAACAAAGAAATTGGCGTTTTTCTGAAATGGTTTGAAGTATTCTACTTTTATGGTCATTTGTCATGCTACCCAGCTGTAAAAGAGGACTTTTTTCTTGAATGGTTGATGCTGATGACAACTCAATACGTCAACTTTCCTTTTGTCGTTGTATTCTCGGTTGTCATGTTATCCAGCGGTAGAAAATATATTCTAATCAAAATTGCTTTAGAAGATTATTAAATGTGTGTTTGTGTGTTTGTGCGTGTGTGTGTGTACGTATGTTACTTGAGAAACATTAATGAGAACATTTTAATAACGATTTCTTGTGTTCATATGTATACATACGAACAGATACAGACAGAGAGAGAGAGAGAGAGAGAGAAAGAGAGGGAGAGAAAGAGAGAGAGAGGGAGAGAGAGAGAGAGAGAGAGAGAGAAAGAGAATACGCTTATTTTAGGTAAGAGTTTTTTACATTGCATTCTAATATTTTGTGTCATACTTCTGACATATGTAGAAGGGAAATATCTTGAAACTGCTGTCTCCACTTATTTCTATATACTTACTCAGCAGACCCTTGCAAAATCATTCTTATCTGATATGTTGTCTGTGAATTCTTGCACGTTGGCAGAGTAAATTTTGCCTTGACTAATATATTTTATCTTGCAGATGATGTAGTCTATGCAGTATATGAGATTATCTAGGTTGCAGTTCATATCTGCATTGACTTGGCAGGAGAATACCTTTGTAAGTTTCTATGGGAACCAGTATCCAGTTGTTATTGTTGACGTTGTTGTAACATTTTCCACATCTGTTATTTCGTTACTCCTTCAACAAGAATTGTGAATTATCGTCTGAAGGGAAATATGTCCTCCTGAGAAGTTTTAAGTACCCTTTGGCTGAAGTTTACGATTTCGTAACAGATTGTTATCAATATTGGTCACTCCTGTAAGGCGGCGTGCCGGCAGAAACGCTAGCACGCCGAGCGAAATGCTAAGCGGTATTTCGTCTGCCGCTACGTTCTGAGTTCAGATTCCGCCGAGGTCGACTTTGTCTTTCCTCCTTTCGGGATCGATAAATTAAGTACCAGTTACGCACTGGGGTTGACGTAATCGACTTAATCCGTGTGTCTGTCCTTGTTTGTCCGTTCTGTGTTTAGCTCCTTGTGGGTTGTAAAGAAATAGGTATTTCGTCTGCCGCTACGTTCTGAGTTCAAATTCCGCCAAGGTCGACTTTGCCTTTCATCCTTTCGGGGCCTATTAAATAAGTACCAATTACGCACTGGGATCGATATGTTCGATTTGATACGTTTGTCTGTCCTTAGTTGTCCCCTCTGTGTTTAGCCCTTTGTGGGTAGTAAAGATATACGTATTTCATCTGTCTTTACGTGCTGAAGTTCAAATTCAGAGAGGCTCACAAAGATCTGGGCCATAATCGTCACACATAGAAGAGTAAGCCGAACGATCATCTCCAATGCTGTAAATATTTTACAGGGAATATTGTCTTGAATTTTGTTCACTATGGTGTTAAACCTATTATCATTGCTGCTACTAAAATCAATGCTTGTGTCTGCAACTGCTAGTGATATTAATGTAACCCATAATTTCTTTTTGGATGTCCTCAAGATATATGCTAAAATGTTAGCAATGCAAGACAAAAAAACAGATGGTATTAATAAAAATTGCAGCTTACATAGGAATGGAATTTAGCCAGAATATATGTTCGTATTTGTTTTGCGACGGAAAGAATCAGCTTCCAAACCCATCACTTATGCATTAATACTCTCACTATCTCTCCTGTATGAAAACATATCATACCAAGGTGTTGTGAATAAAGATAAACTGACTCGGGACTATTCTACCAGACTTAAGAAAATATTATAGTCGGAACACTCTTCTTACAAGACCATGCATTTGAAGTGCCAGTGCTGATTCCAACATAAGGGGTACTTGACTGGTCTGTAGAAGAAATTCACTCCATAGATATTAAAACCCGTAAGGTTCAACATCAAGTGGAAATCTCCACAGAAATAGTGATATCACCAGGTTCTACACAAGAAGTGATAAAGGGGATGCAGATAGCCTCCGAATTTTGCGTAGTCTCTCTCTTAGACATCATATGCTAAATAACAGCAGTGGGAAGCACTCCGTCGGTTACGACGATGAGGGTTCCGGTTGATCCGACCAACGGAACAGCCTGCTCGTGAAATTAACGTGTAAGTGGCTGAGCACTCCACAGAAACGTGTACCCTTAACGTAGTTCTCGGTGATATTCAGCGTGACACAGATAGTGACAAGGCCGGCCCTTTGAAATACAGGTACAACAGAAACAGGAAGAAAGAGTGAGAGAAAGTTGTGGTGAAAGAGTGCAGCAGGGATCACCACCATCCTCTGCCGGAGCCTCTCACAACGCCCGGTCTGGGAATCGAAACCGCGATCCTACGACCGCGAATCCGCTGCCCTAACCACTGGGCCATTGCGCCTCCACAAATAACAGCAGTAAAAATATATACATTAACTTAGTACTCAAAAGTGAAGAAAACAATATCCTACGTTTCGGAAGCGAGCGTCTCAGGAAACGCTCTCTTTCTGATGACCTCCCATTCACTCCCAACTCAGCCGGACTAGCATACCTCAAAGAAGACCTGAAGGTAAAGCGCTCAGCCCACCAACATGGACCATGTATGGGCATGTTTCCCGAAGACTTGAAGAAGAGCGTAACATTGACATGACCGCTACATCTCATCACACTTCGGAGGTAATGCATTTGTAATCCAAGTACATGAGATTGATACTAAATACCTAACAAACAAAAGAGACAGCGAAGCCCTTGCAATTCCAACAAGCAACCGAAATGTAGATTAAGTCATTTTTCTGTGGAAAATACCACGCGTACGGTTAGCAGCTGCCCCAAAATGTCATGCGGTTAGTACTTCTCTATGCGACACAACGTTGTCGCCAAAAATATATGCGAGCACAATGTCCAGGAATAAATAAAGAGAATCACCCTATTATTGAATACGTATACAAATATCAGGATAAAGAATACTGGTGGAACATTGCCATCAAAATATCTGTCAGGTTTAAGCATAGCAGGCCGGTTATTTTTGGAGACAGAGAAGAAAAAAGATGCATCGCCATAGAAATCAGGTGTTCTACTAATGTGAGTGTCTCTTTGAAAATCAAAGACACAAGATGTAACTATAAACAACTGCTCCGAAACCTCCAGCTTCTACATCCGGATTACAAATTTGCATTTATACGAATAATAATTAGTGCACTTGATTTTGTAAGTAAATGCACAACTTTCAGTCCTGATAAGCTTGGATTTTCAGGAAAAGAAATCAACTAACTGACTCATACTTAAATATAATCTGTAAGTTGGAACACTAAAAGTATGCAAGACTTGTTTCAGCTTTAACATGTGACATTATTTTCGTTACCTGCATTCGAATGATGGAGCGTTGTGTTATTGTTAGAAACTAGCTCCTTCTTCAAAGGAAGAATTAAAATAATAAAAAACAAAAAAAAAACCTACATACATGGTGGTCGACTATTCCTTATGAAGAGTTTGACCATCTCCTGTACCTACACCTTAGAACCATCGTAGCATCTGATATGGCTTTTTAAACCAGACCATACTTTGAAAGGACACCCACATAGATTGCATATCCGATTTGGATCACCAAGAGCTGAAGATAAGTGGCCTCCGTTAGATTTGCTAACATTCTGGCATACATTGCATTGAAAGGTGTGCACAGACATATAGGCAGAGGTTCGTTTTCCATGAGTTCAAAAATGAGATTTGATCCCAGAAAAGAAAGGTATGGTCTGTCACAAACTGTGCACACAAAACGATCATTGTGATTCCCCTTCTCAATTCCTTATATCTCTCTTGAATCTTGTATGTGTTATCCTAGCCTCTTCGAATGATTCGCCATCCAGCTGAATCAGTAGCAAGGGTTTCTATGTCCTCTGGATTCATACCAAGTGACTTTATTGTAGTCTTTATGCTGCCTTTGAACCTTTTTTATATTAACGTCAATAGCGCTTCCCCTCTGCAAGCTCACAATAAAACAGTTGTTTGAGCGTGCGTTCATCCGTCACTCGAACTCTATGGCCACACTATCTCATTTGGTTTCTCAAAATAATTGCTTTAATTGAGGTGATGCCTGCAGATGCAAGAACAGCTGTGTTTAGAGTAAAAGAAATCCATCTAGTGTTTAAAGTGCGATGAAGGCATTTTTGGTGAAATTGTTCTAACAATTTAAAATGTCTTTTATAACATGTTCATGTTTCACAAGACTACAAAAGAGATGGTAAGACAAATGATTTATAGAAAGCCAACTTTGTATTGTTATTTATATGTCGCTGGCACTAAACATGTGACCCCAACCCACCAAATGCTTGTTCTGTTGTTTGAATTCGCAGATGTAATTCTGTATCCCGATTTCCATCATTGTGTACAGAGCTTCCAAGTTAGATGAACGAATCAACAACCTCAAGTAACTTACCGTTAACAAAATATTTATTGGGGTTACAAACAGCACCACTAGCTCCGTTTTCAAAGGAGGAATTAAAATAATTAAAACCAAAAAAGAACGTATATACATACATGCATCCATCCATCCATCCATCCATACATCCATACTTACATACATGCGTATATTTATAAGTTTCTTTGTCCTGGATAGAACAATCAACTTCTGTTGTGCCAGATTTTATTGTTCTAAGACTACGTA
>NC_042997.1:180125931-180128431 GCF_006345805.1 Octopus sinensis
TCAAAGGAACTGTAAGTTGGACCACATTTAACTACTATTTATAAAGGAAAATTACCATCAGGATATGAATATCATTCTCGAGTGAAAATATCATAGCCAACATTGATTGTTTTGTTAGATTGTTGCTCTTGCTTCGCTCGCCCAAAGTCAAACTGACCTTGAGCGACCTTGGGCAGCCCTATGATCAAAACCATTCTAGGCATCAATATTATTTCTTTTCAGTCGTAGTTTATCTAGGCATCTGCTATAACTATCTATTTTAAAGGCAGTAAGGGGTGACTTAAAGACTGAGAATTGTTGTTGATCAATTACATAGAATATCGTCATTGGCTCGGTGAACATTGATGTATTTGTATGCACCAAAGCAAAGTGTAATTCCATGAGATGCGGCACTACTGCGGTTTTTTGTACATTTTGCAACTGCTTACACCATGCAAAAAACTATAACTAGCTACAAAGTTATTATTGGTCGGATCATTCATTCAACGACGTCGATGTACGCAAAACGTCTACTCCGTGTGTGCGATGGTAGTAATTAGTATGATAACGTTAACATCTATCACCCACATGCAGTGATTCAGCTCTCATAAGGAGAGGAAATGGAATATGCGACTCTTGAGAATACATTAATAATATTTGTGTTACACGTGCAATAAAATTATTTCAGAAACTAATAAAATGCTAATCGTATTTGAAAGAAAATTACTTAACAAAGATGGTTCCTTGATCTGGAACATCAAACGGAAATAAGTGAATATTAACTGTTGAATATATTGAAATGATAATGTTTCACAACGCTTATGATGTTACAGCTATTTTTATGGTAATTACATGGTGTAGTATACAGAGCCAACTTGTAGGACTTGGACATTATGGATTAAAGAAGCTTATAGTATACTAAATCAGTGTAAATAACATATTAGCTAGGACGTACATATTTGTGCAGAGATGGATTACGGCTGGAAGTATGAAAAAATATTATATGAGGAACATTTAGCAATACAGCAACAAGGTATCAAGTATATTGTACAAAAATAGCGATATGGGGATAATACGAGTGAGTTTCGGCGTAGAAAACAAAGGGCTAATGAGACAGAAAGAAAAATAAGAATACAGCCTATCTAGAACAGTCTTTTGTGGAGTATAGTCAATACCAACATATTCTTTTGGATAGACAACACCATAGCAATAGTTTGATAGAGAAAAGAAAGATATTGGCTTCAAATTTTGGCACAAGACCAACAAGTTCCATGGGAGGGGTACGTCGATTAAAACAACCTCAGTGTTTAACTGGTACTTATTGTATCGACCCCTAAATGGAAGCAAGGCAGAATCAGCTTCGGTCGGATTCGAACTCATAACGAAAAGACGGACTAAATATGGCTAAGCATTCCGTCTCGCGTACTTACGATTCTGGCATCACGCCGCCTTTATCATGAGTAATATTAAATTCCGAATTTTAGTATTCTATCCTAGTCATGTTTCAGTATTTTAGTAGAATGCTTTAATTATTTTCATAAAATCAGGATTTTCTGTTGCAGCGTTTTGTTATTCGTGAAATCTGAATAATTCGCTATTGTAAGCTGGTGTCAAGGAGACAAACTGTCTCTTGCATAAAGCAATCTTTAACAACGATAATAATCTTTAATATGTTGAGCATATTAAGTTTCGAAAGGATTTCTTAAAAATCGAGAACGGAAATGTTAACATGACGTTGAATAGTTTCTGCATTCTGAAACCTCGAATGAGGCTGCAATTGACATAATTATAAACAAATACACCAGGTACTTTATAGTTGTTTCACCACTTTCCATTCATATGGAATGATTTTGATCATTTTCACCTTCATAGTAGTTGTAGTTAGCAGGGCGAGAAAGAGGGAGAGAGGGGAGAAAGAAAGAAAGTAAGAAATAATGGAGTGTTTGCACAGGAATTAAAAGTTCTTTGCACATTTCCTTTTACAAGCTGATGTGGTGATGTTCAACGGGATAAAATAAGAGCTTTGGGCAAGTACAATAATACACATAGCTTCATGCATACGCACATAGAAAGATGCACGCATGAATACATGTTAAAGTGCGCGACTCGGTGGTTAGGGTATTCTGTTCACGATCGTAATGAAATGTGTTCGATACCCGGCGGAACCTTGTGTCCTTGAGCAAGATATTTTATTTCAAGTTGCTCCGGTCAAACAGGCAAAACTGAGTCATAGCTGTAATTCTAAGGGGCAGCCTTGCCACATTCTGTGTAAGCATAATCCTTTTCTGCTCAAATAATGGTGTAAATATAAGTTTCTTGTACCCTGTGTGCGAGTTCCAAAGTTGCTCATAATTAGTCATTCCAACATTGGAACCCACACACGAGGTACAGGAAATTTATATGTACTCCATTCTGCTCAGGTAATGGAACTGCGGAGACAACATCCTTACGTATTTCACTTCTGTTTTCCTTTCTCCACTTCACTCCGTATTACATATATCCTCTATAATATTTATTGCTT
>NC_042997.1:180130931-180140931 GCF_006345805.1 Octopus sinensis
CTGAACGAGTGGATTCAACTATTGTGCATAATTTATTTTTTGCTTTTAAAATTATTATGGCTGGTCTGTTACGATTACTTTTCTTTAAAGTCAGGACAGAGCATTTCACCAACATTCTTTTATATTATGTGTAACTATTTCAGAATTATATATATTCTTCGGATTTCGTTATTTAATATCGTAGTCACGGCAGTATACACATAGGTAGTTTATAACATTCGTCGCCCTTTTCAAGCCTAGCCAGGCTCATGGGCCCTGTTTCCCGGTTTCCGTGGCGTATGTGTTCCCCCCAGCTGGACGGGACGCCAGACCATCTCAGCGTTACTCAAGAAACAGGAAGAGAGAGTAAGAGAAAACTGTGGTGAAAGAGTACAACAGGGGTTGCCACCACCCCCTGCCGGAGCCTCGTGGAGCTTTTAGGTGTTTTCGCTCAATAAACACACACAACGCTCGGTCAGGGAATCGAAATCGCGATCCTCCGACCACGAGTCTGCTGCTCTGACCACTGGGCCATTGCGCCTCCACAGTTTATAACATAACTATACTGTATATGACGAAGGGGACACAGTCAGTTTTAATTCCAGAGATTCTGGACGAAGTGTTCTTTCTAGGTCGTTTACCTGCCCCGTTTCTCTGCTATTTTCTTATGTATTATGAAAGCATATCTTTCAAAGCGAGGGTTTTGTTAGTCATGGATATACTTTTCTGATCATGAATGTTCCTATTATTTTCTAGGAAATTTGCACAAACTTTTGTTGATATATGTGCTGCTTCCTTCGTGAAGTTCCACTGTAGTAAAGTTGTGCAATCGGTACGTTTAAACTTACTAATATGTACATTAGCATACTCATTTTCAAGTTTACACTTGTGTATATGTATTTATTCCACGCTAAGAGTTTAGAATGTTTTAGAGATTTTCGCAATTCCATTAATGATTTCTAATCGCAATCTCTTAATAAGCCGCGTCGTTTCTGTTTTGTGAAGCAAATTCCTCAAGACAGATGTCGAAGCAGTAACCTAAACATTCAACTTCCCTTATCATTACAGATATAAACTCTAAACTGTGTAATATTTATTCTTTTATTCTTTGTAAGCCTAGTACTCATTCTATCGGTCTCTCTTGCTGAACCGCTACGTGACGGGGACGTAAACACACCAGCATCGGTTGTCAAGCGATGTTGGGGGGAAAAACACAGACACACAAATATATATCTATATATATATATATATACCACGGGCTTCTTCTGTTTCCGTCTACCAAATCCACTCAAAAGGCTTTGGTCAGCCCGAAGCTATAGTAGAAGACACTTGCCCAATGTGCCACGCAGTGGGACCGAATCCGGAACCATATTTCTCTTTATGTTGTTTTAGTTGTCTCATGTCTGTAGAGCAACATCCACTGCTATCCTCTGTCCCCGTTCACTTTTTCTTTGGAAGATGGCCAGCGATTTCGAGTTAATCACATATATTCCAGATCTAAACTGGTACTAACTCCATCGATCCCAAAAGGCAAAGAAACCTCAGTGGCAACTCAGAAGGTAAAGTCGGAAGAAATGCCGCTAAACATTTTCTCCGGCGCAGCAACGATTCTCCCAGCTCGCTGCATTATATTATGACTGTTTTGTCAGTAATATTTTATCAGAATGTTTTATAGAACAGGTGCTATAAGAAACTATGTATTTTCCTATAATTTTATCATCTGGACTCTAAACTGTGTTGAGCCAGGTTATGTCCACTGCATTATAATTCATTGTGGATAGTATCATGACGATGTTTACCGTCGTCTAATGATATTCTTCGTATTCTACATTGGTATACGCATATCCACGTTTTATATGCACCAATATTCTTTTGCATACCATGTGTTTAAATCTTACTTCTAGTTCTTGTATTGCAAAACCATATTCTTCAAAAATGAGAAAGAATATATAGGTTGTTGCTTCAAGGCAGATTAATTTGGTTATGTGAAAGGCAATTTGGCATTTCATCTGCTAATATACGTACCAAATTTAGTCTGTGATGCGCTGCAGTGATGTGTGTGTGTGTGTAGTCGAAAAGATTTGAAATAACATCCAAAACACCTTAAATCCATGTTTTCCCCCCACCGTCCCCACATCTTTGATTTTTCGCTAAATATAGAAGAGATTTGTGAAATTCCCTTCAGAAAAATGCCCGATAGTAGTCAATAGCCTTTAGGTTTTAACATCAAGGGACTGTGTCTAAACTAACGTCCAGTTGTTGAGTAGAAATTTTGGTAGTTCGTTTAGTACATCGTTGTGTCATAATGTACAAGAAGCTCTGAGAACTCTATTCTTTTTTCTGGTTATTATATTCTCTCTGCAGGCGTTCCTTGTAAGTTCTCTCATAATATATATCTTCATCGATTCCATAGTAACTGCAGCAATCCTCATCTGATGTGATACAAGCACAGTTCTTCTACAGAAATATTATAAAGCTGGCTTGTAGGTTTTTTAGGTAGGTGAATGCTTTTCTTCTACATATTCATATTCTCAGCATATACTTTCACATCCTGCTCAAAGAAACCATCTTTCTTTTTAGTATCTAATTTGTCCTGTGACATAGTCATGTATACATCAGACATCTCCCACGAAAACAGATTTTACTGAAAGTATTCTCACCAGTAGTGACATAGTTTATCACTGTTACACTGTATCTTGTCAGTGCCAAATACAATTGCCTAATCTTAAAAGTTGGCCAAAGAAAAGCCAGGCCGGCCACAGTTCTGACTATGGTCTCTGAAATTTTATCAGGTTGAAGGGACTCAAGCATCTATGAGTGCAGATGTAAACATAATGCTATCTTCGGCACAATACGGACGTTACAGTTTTACGGGTTATAATTTACCTAGAATATTCCCAGACTCCTCTTCGAAGCTGTTTGTGCAGCTGCGAATAACTTGAAGATCATTATATTATATTAATTACTTTGATCTTGCAGAAATATTTTTGAGACATGATGAATGATTTTCTGATCTCCATGTGAGGGTTCGTCTTTTGATATAGTATCATTTTCCGACAACATAAACCAGCGATCCTGCTGTTAAAGTGAATAAAGTAATCCCGATAGAAAGCTATTTCACTGAAGTTGTATGCTTTCACTATAACTAGGGAGTATAGTACAATGCATTTTTTAAGACGCACTGCTTTCTGGTTAAACTGCATTTTCACATTCCAAAGATTGCAGCAGAATAACTTAGAAATACCCTGCGGATAATCTTCTATGGCTTCACATTTATGTACAGCACTTAAGGATTGTGACTGAATTTGTTTTCAGCCTAGTTTTTTTTTTACGCCGAATTTTCTCACTAGTATCGTTTAAATCTTATTTGAGTTGAAGGTTTTCACATTAGTTTACATCAAGTCTTTGTTATTTTCCAGTATTGTTGATGATGTAACGTGTTTTTAAGTGTTTGTTGGAATATTGTAAGCACATTCATACAGCTGATTTTCTGTAGATCAAAAATCGTTTTTCCCATTTTCAAAGGCCATGGTGGAAATGCATTAATATTTGTTTTTCTTTACGCTTGTGGTATTTCAAATGTGTAGATTTGCTGCTGTATGGAATTACTGCTGTACGGATTTACTACTGTAAACAAGTCTTATTTCACGAAACTGGGAGGCGTACTGCTTAGTTATAAGTTAACAACATCGACTCGGTTAATGACTATTAGTATCAAGTAATTTGGATTCTTATATATGTCGATGGGTCATTCTTACAAAATAAAAGATTTTAAAATAAAATAATTGTCTCAAGGTGCTTGTCATTATCTGTAACTTTCTGTAATGTATGTTATTAATTCCTTCAAATTGTAGTTTCGTTATGGTAACAACTGCTACTGTCACTGATGATTGGTTTGTTGTTGTTTGTTCCTTCTCGAGTCATGCCTGACTCATAAGGGCCGGTTTCCCGGTTTCTTGGCGTATAGGTTCCCCACCTGGACGGGACGCCGATCCATCGCAGGTGAGCTGCAAGATGCAGGAGGAAAGAGTGAGAGAAAGTTGTGGCGAAAGAGTCAACAGAAGTTTTGCCATTACCATCTTCCGGAGCCGCGTGGAGCTTAGCAGTTTCGCTCATAAACACACATATCGTCCGGTCTGAGATTCGAACCCGCGATCCCTCAACCACGAGTCTGCTGCTCTAACCACTAGGCCATGTGCCTCCACACTGATGATTGGTGCCTGCGGTTACCTGTGAGCGTTGAGTGTGTCGTGATACGCGGTGCTATTCTCGTAATATCGGAGGATTTGTTTTGGAAGTGTTATTTCTACTGTGTTCACACTTTCGAGAACAAAATTGCACTCATTATTTTTCGGAACTATTTGTCCTTTCCTTGTGTTCAAGAAATATCATAGCTTAGCGTAAGATTTTTGTGTAATAATTTACTTCTGCTGAAGCTCACCCCAGTAAGGTTTTATTCTTTCCAAATAGCTGTAATAGATTTTAATTCATTTTAAAGCGATTAAACTAATCATTATTACGTCCATATTTGCCGGACAATATATACTTTAAGCTGTTGGTTACATCTAGAATATCGCTAAAAATAATCTGTTAAATTTGTGGGGTTTTTTCTTCAATTCTTCTCCGGTGTTACTGATATTTTCATGCTAGCCATAACCTTTCTAGCGAATCCCTGCATGGAAAATGCAATTTCGAGTAGATCTTCAAAAAAGTAGAGTTTTTCTTCAATGAATATGATCAAATGAAGTACAAGTTACATAACAAGCCTGTGGTATTAATACCGGAAATAGTATTTATCGCTAATTCAGTGAATTGTCTGCAACCAATACACGACTACCCACGTTAAGTATAGTTGTATGAATGCATATTTATGTATGAGAGTATGCATCTATATAGATAATCATATAAATGCTTATGTGTAAGACACAGAATGTACGAATTCATGTGCATCAATATATATATATATATATATATATATATATATATTATATGGACCCATATTTACTATGTGTATGTTTGGTGGTGTAAGTCTATCTGCCTGCCTATGCATATTCATTTGTCTATAAACGTGTACCCAGCTATGGGAGTGTTTGTATGTGGATACGTGAGTGTGTAGGCGTACTATGTAAAGTTCGATGTAAATGGTTGGCTTTAATCTACTTGTCAGAAAATATATTATTTCGAGAGATTTTTGAGATATTTTACTTTCCATTTATATATTTGCTGATATTTTTCTTTATATCATTCACATTTCATGTTTGTAATACCATACCTGCGGAAGAGCAAACAAACGAAACTAAACACGGCCGAGCACATGCACATGCGTACGCACACTCATACTCCCGTATACTCACACGCACAAATAGACACACACACACACATACACTCATAAATACACTCAAAGACACATTAAAAAGACGACTATCTTCTTTTGATGTTATTTAGATTTTAATTTCAACTATTTTATTTTATTTTATTTTAAATTTTTGCTGAAGGATTGTTTGTTTCGCAGTTGTTGAAATAGAAACCTTCGGGAATTGGCAGAAAAACTTTTCAACATTTCATAGATCTCCCTGCTAGTAGTCTACTCCCAGAGAGATTCATTAAGTAGATTGCCTTCAGGCAGACTGTAACCTAGTATCGCACCTATCATGCAGATCATGTGCAAATAACACTTCTGTTTTTTTTTTTTCTCCTGAATATATCTCATTAACTCGTTTCTGTTCTATTTTTTCTGTATTACTTAATCTCTCAGTTGCCATATTTCTTCTTTTCTCTCTCCCACCTATCTCTTCCTCATCTCTATCTCATATTCTCTATATATAGTTGTGTGTATATACGTTGTATTTGTGTGGATGTATGTATGTGTCAATCAATGTTTTTCTAATTCATGTCATTTCGCTCTCTCAATGTTTCCACGCTTTCATATTGATACACATAGAGACATACTAATATTCATTCATTGACGCATACCTATCAGCAAACCAACCTACCTACCTGCCTACCTACCTACTTACCTATCTACCTACCTACATATATACACACATACATGCGTACAGATTTACATACACTTGTCATCAAGGCACTACTAGGACGTGACGTTATCGCTAACGTTGTATACAAAGCCATCCGAATATAGAGAAATCATGAGATAGATATAGAATATCTCCATATTATTGAGTACATACATAAACAGTAACACAACACCTATTAGGAAAGCCCTAAGATACCCTTGCCGATTGTAACATCTCTTCGAAATTCAAAGAGAAAACAGATGACTACGGAGAACTGCTTCAAAACAACTAGCTTCTATAACCAGACTTTAAATTCACATTTATTCCAATAATAAATGGTGCACTTGGTTTTGTACGAAAATTCCTAACAATCTGAAAAACCTAGTGTTTTCAGAAAAAATGAATAAACCACTTAGAACACACATTATAAAACCTTTTATAAAAGAAGAGTGAAAATATGTAAGACATTTCCCAATTTCAAAATATGATATTATTGTTGTTATCTACTCTCCAATGGGGGAGATTTGTGTCTTTGTTAGAAATCTGCTCCTATACTTCAGGAAGTTTCTAAATAATAAACATCAGAAGAGAACAACATAGATACTTACATACGCATGCCTAGACTACCCCAAATCTCCATATATAGACATGTGTATATCTGTGTATTCCTGTGACTTTGTGTATACACACACACATACATATATATATATTATATATATATATATATATTATATATATATATATATATATATATATATATATATAAATGAATACCGGATGATTTATATGTGAGGTAATTTAAATATTCCTGCCTAGCTAGAGCAGTACTTATGCAGACCTTCCATTGCGTACTATGTACGATCTAGCAGTCTACTATGAGCAGATAAAGTGGCTATTATTTTGGGGAAATGCGAGAAATAAATGAGAAGAAATTAAGAGAAAAATTGAGAAGGGAATGACAATTCGTCAGATGAAATACGACACACAAATCACCAATTCCAAACTGGAATCTGAGGAAGTCGGAGAGTTGCCTAATAGACCAGGCATGCTTGTTTAGCTTATTCGTCTACAAAGGCATTGTCACTTGAAACCAAAAGAAAAATGTATATAAAATGTAGATTGTGTGAGTTCAAAAATTGTTAAACCAATCAAAAATAATTTTTTTACAGCGCTGGGACAAGAAGAAAATCTAAGCGCTAGCAAGCCATATCTGAGGCGTGAAAGACAGAAATATACCACACACCAACAAGTGGAGCAACTTATAGAAATCTAGTCCATACATTAACGGGTCAAATACACACATTGCCTGTTTAGCTGAAAGAAAATACACACATATTACACCGAAGAACAGCACGGACATTCTTACTTTCAAGTCAGACAGTTTTAACGGTTGTCAAAATCTTGACAACATTTCTTTTATGGAACAGAAATGGAGCACACAGTTTTATACAATTTCACCTTTCTCCCACTTCCTATCAACCAACAAAACACTAAGTTATTTTAGATAAACGCAAAACATTTACAATATTCTTTGTTTAACAGGTTAAAAGTCACAACACTGACCACCGTCTTTCTTAACGCTGTCTTTTCAAAATGTATTCTCATTTTCTTCTTCATTCTTTAATTTCCATATCGAGTAGGCATGTCATTTAATTCCGAACGACTGTTGGACAGTGCATGGTGTTCTGTCCTAACCCGTCGGTTTACTGCGTTATATCAACACGAAAATTTAAGTAACATAAATATAAATCTCGTACTCGTTAAATATCACTTATCTCACAATGGATTGAGTACCTTTGTTGATCATCCTATTAAGAGCTAACAATACACTATATCTATCTATCTATCTATCTATCTATCTATCTATCTATCTATCTATCTATCTATCTATCTATCTATCTATCTATCTATCTATCTATCTATCTATCTATCTATCATCTATCTATCTATCTATCTATCTATCTATCTATCTATATAACTATCTATCTATCTATCTATCTATCTATCATCTATCTATCTATCTATATATATATATATATATATATTATATATATATATATATTTCTCTCACTTTTTCACACACTCTTTGTCTTTCTCCATGTTTCCTACAAATTATTACTTAAAAACAAGCACACACACACATAATCACACGCTCAATCACACACACGCACACACACAAACAGACACGCAGTGAGGATGAGGGCTCAACAATGCATTAATGGATAAATATTCTTTGTGTGTAGATTAACATATCAATCAATGGTTTCAGTTGAAGAGACCTTCGCAATTGTTCAAGTGTGCAACGTGATTGTCTCACGAGTGTGGCACGCCTGAATGATTTTAAACATCTCTTGGTATGAAACCATGATTGCTTTTACAAGATTAATACCGAAGACGGAGTGTAACTAGAAGCATTTAATACCACTAGTTACACTCCGTCTTCCCTATTAATCTTTTAAAAATGTACTCTATGTGCATTTCGGAATTGAAGACTTAGATCCAACAATGAACGCTCAGTATCGCTGATGACGCCTGGTAGGCATAAGTGGTGAACGTGCTCTGCAGACACACTACCTGGGACTTACTCTGAAACATGGTTTGGATACTGCATTTAATTCCTTAATGGTAAATGTGTTTTATATATATGTATATTTATATGTATGTAAGTATATATATATATGTGTGTGTGTGTGTATGCATATATATATATATATCTAAAATACATATATAGCAATATATTATATATATATATATTATTATATTATATATATATTATATACCACACACCACACACATATATATTATATATATATATATATATATATTATATATAATATATATATATATATATATATATATATATATATATATATTATATATATATATATATATATATATAGCGTGTTTGAATGTTGTGAGTTGCGAAAATCCCTTTTGGGATTCTTAAGAGATCATATGATCTTATAGATGTTCCAGCTTTTACAAATATTTATTCTACTTGAGGAAATACTAATTGCCTTAGTATATCATTTGCTCTTGCTTTGTAGTCACGTTATAAATTGCGGCTATATTTTGGTATTCATTTGCATATTTTATTATGTAGGTATTTACTTCCTTTCGGTAAAAACATTATTCGTATAAGACGCCCACACAAGTTTCGGTGCATTGTTGGCGTTGCTATCCATTTATACATCAGTAAAATACTCTAAAAACGACAACTTCGCATTATTTGTGCACGCATTCACATCCATATTCACACAAATAAACACGCACAATGACAGATACACACACACATAGAAATGTCTGTATGTATATATGTATGTAGTTATGTTCTTATTTGATGTTTCTTGTTTATGCCCATATCTCTGAGTGAGTGCGAGTATGTATTCTCAAACAAATTCTGACATTGATATCTGAACTTTGCCTTTCAATTCTAACCCACATCTCTTTGTGTTAATCACAATATGCTTACGTCATAACAATACGCTTCGGGTATAATAAATCCGATGTGCCTGACCCCGACATTTGCACGACTAACAGAGATTACGTGACGTTCGTGTCATTTAAGTGTAAATATTTAGTAAAGAATCGACTAAATAACAGAAAAAAAGAAATTTAAAGATAGAAAGGATACAAAAATATTTTTTAAAAATAACGTTAAGAAAATATTGAGAAAAGAAAAAAACTAAATGAAGATTAACAAAGCATAATGCAAAGATGGAACAGATTGGTAAAAAGAAAGTATAATTCTTTTGAATAGGTTAATCGTATAGTATTGAAGTAGTGAATGTCGTATAAATATCGATTTATGAGGCGACGTACGTAGATTGAAGATTGTATCATGGGATCGTAGAAAAATCTTTAAAGTTTCTACCTGTTGAATTTCTCTCAATTCAAATATTTGTTATCAGGAAATTGTCACAATGCTTTCCCCTTACCTTATATAGAGATATTTAATATAGAATAATATTTCCTACTCAAAGTCAAGGCCATATTTTATAAGGAAA
>NC_042997.1:180145931-180150931 GCF_006345805.1 Octopus sinensis
AGGGTGCCATTCGTGTACCCATCGCAGTCACGGATTTTTGTCGGTAGAAGTTGTCTTTGAAGGCGAAGAAGTTATTTTCTAGGACGAATTTAACCCCTTCTATCACGAATTCTTTTTTGATGCGATGTGGGAGTTCGTTGACGTGATTCTCTAGCCAGAATTGAATTGCCTCTATTCCTATGTTGTGGGGGATATTTGAATATAGGTTGACTACATCGAAGGATACTAGTAGGGTGTTTTTGTATATAGCATTAGGTAGGTGATTGAGCATATCCAACTCGTCCCTTATATAGATTTTGACATGTTTGAGGAGTGGTATATATACGTTTATATATATATATATATATATATATATATATATTAATTTATACATATATACAAATACATACATAAATATACATATATATGCATACACATATATACATAACATACAGTTAGATAACATATAGATAGATATAGAGATATAGATAGATATTATTTACAAGTATATATATACACATAGGAAATATATATGCGTTTTTATAGAAGTGTTTGTAAACTTCCTCCCATATATATATATATACATATATACATATTTGTAGGTATCAGTGTACATCCCTACCTACTGAGCAACATACCTACCTACTTACCTACCTACCTAGCTTCCTGCCTACATACCTTCCTACATACATACATACATACATACATACATACATACATACATACATACATACATACATACATACATACATACATACATCATACATACATAGCAGCATACAAACTTATATGGGAATATTGCAGCAATAATCAAACATTTCGTAAATCTGTTAGCTATTTTAGACAGTAGAAGACTGAATTTGACGGCTTGAATAAACCACCTCTTTAGAGATTTTGTATGTCGTGTTCCTATCATTTATATACATTAGTATTCTGCTTCCTGCATTACTGTCTATTAGTGTCTTTTAAGTCTATATACTCTCTCTCACATCCACACACACACACACACACACACAACACACACACACACACACACACACACACATATATATATATATATATATATGTATATATATATATATATATATATATATATATATACATATGTATATATGTATGTATGTATATGTTTGTATGTGTTCTAGGCATGTATGTAAATTTATCACTGTTCGTGTTTGCGGGCATGTGTCTGTATGTGTATGTAGTTATATCTTATAATCAACTTAACAGAAGTTTTAACAACATTATTCATTCAGAAAATGGCTGTCAGGTGAATATATAAAAAAGAATTAGCATCCATTTACTTTTAATTTAATTAGTTAACCTGAAAATGTACATCGCTTATCAAATTAAATTTCCCCCTGGTGTGATATTAGAAAAGGTGTCGAACATTAAAATAGGTTAGACATGATTAATAGTTATTTTGCATAGCCGTTGACCTATTAGGTAGGAATGTTATAAGGTACCATTTGGAATGAAGGTCAATATCTCTGGAGAAAGGTAATTCCTTTTGGAATACTTATAAATTCTTCAGACACCAAAATGCATGAAGGAGTTACCCAAACTTTTCAAAATTTGATTAAAAGTTATTAGAAAAAAAACAGACGTAAGGTAACTATTTATATACAATAAATTTGAGAGAATAACTAACTACACCTTTCAAATTAATGCATTTTCTTAGACAAGATTTTCTGCAAATATATTTAGATTCTGTAGACTGAATTGATATATGTATATATTTTTGATTTGTTTGATTCGCGATATGAGGTTGCTCAGAAGTTCTTGTCTGCCGTTCGAAGAGTGCTTAAAATCTTATCAGATGCAAAATATCTAGGACTACATCGGGAAGTACAAATTCTTGATGTTCTGAGGTGCAGAACATGTATGTATACTACCTATTCTACCACCTAATTTAAACACAGAATATATATATATCACTGTGACCGACCAGGCTATCAGATGTTGCTACACATCGCTAGTCAGAATGCGCTTCGCATCGTTTTAGCCTTCAAATGACACCACCCCGCTGGCTAAGCGAGCAGGCCAACAGAAGAAAGCGTGGGAGAAAGTTATGGCAAAAGAGTACAGCAGAGATCGCCACCAACCCTGCCGGAGCATCGTGGAGCTTTTAGGTGTTTTCGCTCAATAATCACTCACAACGCCCGGTCTGGAATGGAAACCTATTTCATTATTACCCACAAGGGGCTAAACACAGAGGGGACAAACAAGGACAGACATAGGTATTAAGTCGATTACATCGACCCCAGTGTTTAACTGGTACTTAATTTATCGACCCCGAAAGGATGAAAGGCAAAGTCGACCTCGGCGTAATTTGAACTCACAACGTAATACAGACGAAATACCGCTAAGCATTTCGCCCGGCGTGCTAACGTTTCTGCCAGCTCGCCGCCAACTGGACTGGAAACCGCGAATCCGCTGCCCTAACCACTGGGCCATTGCGCACCCACACACACACATCGTCAATCTGTGTAGCTATCCATCCATCTACATATATATAAACTTTGGCATCGAGAGTTACACAAATGCCAGAACTGGGCGCCACTGCATAGTGCCAAGGACTCCAAATTTGCCATCAAAATGTAGGACAAGATACTGTGATAGCCTGGTCTTCCGAGGCCCACAGCACTTCAATATCCTCCCGAAGAACCTAAGAGACCTGCATGGGGTGGATGCAGATGTCTTTAAAATGAAACTGGATCTCTTCTTGTCAGGTGTCCCAGATGAACCAACTTCACGGCAGGAGGTGCAGATGAGGGCAGCTGCATCGAACTCTCTCATGTACCAGATGGCATTTGCTAAAAGGCACTCGTGAAGTAAAATCATGTAGCAACACCAAATGGCGGTGCCCCAGCATGGCCACAGCTTGTGAGCTGAACTAACTAAAAAAAAAATATATATATATATAATATGTGTTATATACCTATAAAATATAAATAATTTAAAATGTATGTATATAATTCATATTTACGTACATACAGACAAACAAATATATATATATATATATATATATATATATATATATATTTATACATAAAAATAATATTTTCCGGTCCAGAGAACAAGGTGTCATCATACCACTTTTTTCTCCTTTGTACGGCCACACCTGAATACTGCTGCCCACTGTGGTCTCCTCACACAAGACAAAACATCTCCAGAATCACTAAACAAATTGAAGGCATGGCTGCTCTCGATTATTGGGATCGCCTTAAAGCCTTGAAACTTTACTCCCTCCAGCGTCGCCGTGAGCGGTACATCATTTGTACGATGTGGAAAATATACCGCCAACTTTGCCCAAACGACCTAAACATTAGCTTCAAGGTTCATCCAAGACTTGGACCACGGGCTATACGTCCCCTGCCAAATTCAAGATCACAACATACATGTACACTGCAACATAATTTCTTTTCCTCAACAGGCCCTGCCCTATTTAACATTGTCCCGAGGGAGATCAAAGAGGAAAAGGATCCCATCAACTTCAAACAGAGTCTGGATAGATTCCTTCAAAGAATACCAGATAAGTCACCCATAATTGGATACAACTCACCCAACAAGAAATCACTACTTGAACAAAACTGGATACAACTCACCTAACAAGAACTCACTACTTGAACAAAACTTGACTTAAACAGGATTCGAATAATCCTATCAGGTGGTGCTATTAAGTTAGACATGGCCTGGACCAATCTCTGGTCGAAACATATCTAAGTTTTATCTAAGTTTATAAATTTATATCTAAGTTTTTATATATATATATATATATATATATATATATATATATATATATATATAACGAAATGTTAGCGTGAAGCGGTGTTTAGACATAAACAAAATTTTGGTTAGTTAATATATGTATGTGACATATTTCAACTGCTAAATTCACTTTCAAATGTCAAATTTACTATTGTTACCGAGTAGAAAATATCTCTCTTATGGTCAAATAGTGTGAAAATACCTGGTTTGTTCAGCGTCATCATTTATTAGGAAGTGCGAATATGTCAACTTTGTTGACATTTTACATTAAGATGTTGCTTTATAAGTTTGTTCAGTGTTGCCACTCTTAGGTACATCCCATTGACAAGAGTCCAAAACCCCGAAATATCGATGTCTGAAACTCTTGATGGATAGCGACACTGAATAAACCGGCTGTTTTCACACTTTTCTACCATCAGAGACATATTTTCTCCACGAACATTGCAATGTCACAATTATATTTTAACTATCCTATATATGTATATATATGTATATATATATATATATATATATATATATATATATATATATATATATATATATATATATATATATATATATATAATATATATATATATCTATATATATATATATATATATATACATATATATATATATATATATATTATATATATATATATATATATATAATATATATATATATATTTATATTTATATTTATATATATATATATTATGTATTCATACATATATACATATGGCGTCATTCGACTAGCTTTTTGTCTCTACAGAACTCATTGCAAGAGAAAACATTTAACGACTTAGATGGAGTCAAAATACATGTAGATAACATTTTTTTCCTCCAAACCATTGAAATTTTTTGCTGATGGGATATTTAAACTGCTTGACAGATGGGCAAAGGTCATTAATATTAATGGAAATTATTTTATTGAATAAAATTTATTGAAACGTCACATATTTATATCCCCTTTTTGCATGTTAAAAACGCTGAGAATTTTCCGGACAACCAAATACAAAGCATACGTAACACACACACATACACACACACACACACCACACACATATATATATATATATATATATATATATATATATATACACAACAATTTAATTTTCAATTTCTTATTTTGTATTGATTTAATATTTGTACACGAGATAATCTAGATTTTCTCAATACGACATGCATTTGATAACATCTGTTGGATTTAGTTCGTAATGGTCTTAGCATTAAGCAGGTATTTGCACTGATTCGTCTAAATGGCCTTAGAC
>NC_042997.1:180153431-180185931 GCF_006345805.1 Octopus sinensis
ACAACTCAATACGAAGTGCATCCATTTTATACAAACAAAAAAATTGTTAATATCAAATAGAACATCTGGCATATTTTTATGTTCTGGCTTGCGTTCTGTTTATTGAGGATACAGACTGGATCAAGGAAATAAAGATGGTAGCTATTCTCTATAAGAATTTGAAGACACCAACGTTTGTTATATCAGTTACATCAGTCATTATTGTACATAGCTCAAAATATCAGATTAGGCTGTACATTATTGTACATAGCTCAAAATATCAGATTAGGCTGTGACTTGATGCGAGGTTTTACAGTTTCTGTATATGGAAAACAGAAAGAAAAGAAAAATACAAAAGCAAGATTGATAAAAAAAGTTCAAATGGTAAAAACATAGGTAAGTAACAACGCAATGATATACAATAAGTACAGCCTGGCTGATGACTGAGGAATCAAACAATCATGATTTTCAATATAAGCACTTCAGAAAAGGAAATAGCAACGCATTATATCACTCACCCAAGATTATCAAATCTGTGCACAATTGCTTCAGTAATGAATAGATTAAACAGTTTACACCGAGAAGAGTTACCTTTATCAAAACTGCTTGGTATTGCAAGACATTAATCACGCGTTTCATTACTAAGTAAGCAAATTTCATTCATTAAGAAATGACTCCAAAAGATAAACAGCATTATGATATAATACAATCCAATCTTAGACTTCATTTCCATTAGAAAGATCTCAAATTCTATTAGGCATTTAGCAAAAGTAATACACGGTAAAGTCTCAGTGATATGCAGGCTTTATTCTCAATACATAATTTCGGAGAAAAGAGCTTAATGCCATCAGTGTGGCATATTGGCATGTCGAAAAAGGAAACAAGATATTTGCCATTGGATAAAATAAATTAACCACTTATAAATATCTCACAACTCATGGTTCATCAAATATAACAGATTTTTCAGCCATCCCACTCCCGGAAAACCCAAACATCATTCTCAAACTTATTTATAAGGTTCCAGAAATGAAAAGCCACCAACACTACTGAGATTATCTTGCATAGAGCAGGACCATTTGGAAATTAATATATGTACTGCAACATTTATATTGACGAACAAAAAGCTAAGAAGATATTCATCAGGTCATACCTACTAAGAATCGAAGTTTAAACTAATTCTAAAATAAGGTAATATAAATAAATTTGTTGCCATCACATTGAACAAGATTTAACGTTATATGATATCATTGCGATTTAAATAGCTTATGATATTTCAGACTGGTCAAAAGTTGCAAAGTTATATAAGATTTCTTTCATTTCCTTAACCGTTACTGCGAGTCAGAAACAGTATTGTCGATGAACAAGATGAACAGCAGGGGTTCACAAACTTTTTCTTTGTCATGCTCAGTCGTCATCTGTGGGATTGTTGGAGTACTCACTGTGAAGAATATAATGTAAAATTTTAGAGCATCAGAGCACAAGCAGAGAAATTTAATTGGATATTATCTAAATCAGCGTTCCAATCCAGCCGTTGTTAACTTTGCTTTCATTATTCTCACATCCATAACATAAATTACTAGATAAGTACTGAAGCTGATGATATCAAATATATTTGCCCCTGAAATTTTCGGGCTTGCACCTTATATAAAATACGAACTGCAATCATTTTAATACTATATTTTTATACGATGGACGAACATCAAAAGCATCATAATCGTTAATCAAAAGCAACTAATCAGCATTGATTAAAATATCGCCATATGAATTTATAGATAATCCATTCTCCCTGGTAATTGCCTGGCGGAAAACACACCGTATAGATAATGTGTTTAAAAAGACACTGAATGGGGCTGTAAATGTTATCATCCGACTATACCAACGTGTTCCTGATGTAATCTCCAGGGATACAGGCATCCAGCAACAGGACCTCCGTAATGCCATGATGGACCGTGAAGTCTGGCGTAGCATGGTAAATTCCATTGTCTCGACCACGGTCGAACAATGATGATGATGATGTTCCTCCGTCGTTACAGTTCATCAACCATAGACAAGGAATCCGTCATTCAGTCTCCGAAGAAGTACCTCACCAGCATATTTCAGAAACAGGTGTCCTGCTTAAAGAACAATTGGTATGTAGATACTAACGGCTAATGACAGAAAATTCGATAGTACAAGGGCATCTGGACTTCTGCCTCGACCTAGAAATAAATAATTGTACACGCGTGCATTCACACAAACACACACTTATACATATAAATATACAAATATAAATATATGTATATGTATGCATGTAATTAGCTATATATATATAATATATATATATATATATATATATATATATATATATATATATGTATTCGGTGCGTGCGAATGATTTTGTTTTAAGGCGCCATGTTCTACAATAATGGTATTTTTATAAGCTTAAATCTTATGGCGATCACCGTACAATAACTAGGGACAATAGTCTATTAAATAGGCATACAAACTCTCGACTGAAAGAAGAATGCGTTCCTATCCGCGTGGGACACGAACCCACATCCCTTTGTTAAAGCGACTAGGTGTGTTACCTTTACACCAGCGAATTAGCCTCCCTGTTTCTGTCAAATTTAAGAAATATATTAGTTCACAATTGTTTAATGTAAAGAAACATTCTATGTGCTTTCGGTGCGAATGGTTTCGTTATACGGCGCCGTGTTTTACAATCATGTAAATAATATTTATAATATCTTAAAGCTTATGGCGATCACCGTGCAATTACTAAGGAAAATAATCCAATAAAAGGACATGTGAGCCCTCAACAGAAAAAAGAAGGCTTACCTATGAGCGGATAAGCTTTAAACTTATATAAATATCATATGTATATATATATATATATATATATATATATATTATATATATATATATATATATATATACAAACACACACATGCAAATCTGCATCCACCTACATACAGTCGCAGAAACACAGACACACATTTCTACATACATATACTGATTAGCAGTAGAAGGCACTATTCTTAATGGAAAATTACCATTCCATTTTAAAATCGGGATGTTTATTTTAATCATTTGATATCCAATATACTACACACTGAATATCAAATCGCCTGTATCTGTTTATTGGCACAAATCATGCAAGGCTTCTATTTGTAATGCTTGCACGATCTAATATTATTTCAAGGTATGCACTTGTAACCTGGAAGTTTAATATGCAAATTAAAATAATAACGAACGAAGAAACAATTAAATACAAACCTCATTGAACACTGGTATATAAATATATGCGTTTATATAAGTGGGTTTGTGCGTATGTGTTAGTTTGTGTATATATATATATATGTGTGTGTGTGTGTGTGTGTGTGTGTGTGTGTGATTGTGCCACATTATATTATATGAGCAGATTCCTTAAGCGAATTCACTTAGGTCAATATGGATACAAGGAAATCGTGAAAGTAATATCAAAGTAAATAGGTTCACTCTTAGATCTATACGAGCTTTGCTAGCTTACTGGTTGGATATTATTTGAAGTTAATATGTTATTTCTCGTTAAGGTCTAAAATTAGATAACAACATCTTATGCCTCCATGTTGAAAATATATCCAAACCTAATGAAATTTCGTAAATTTCCTTCGATTAATTTGGGAAAGTAGGCGACAAGGACTGGCCTCAATGACATTAAAGTTGGGGCTCAGGATAAATCGTGGGCTACGCACAATGTATGTAAAACCTGTGTTCAAAATGTACGCCAATGAACCAAGTAAACGATTGCTAATTTTGTCTCACAAAGACTTCTGGTTATAGCAAGAGAATGCAACAGAAAATAAGTTATTCAAAGGTGGCTTCAGCAATTCGTTCAGTGCTTCACTCAGGTGAAAGACCTGTGCCCATTTTCAAGTATCTATCTTCACTGCAAGATGATTCATGTGAAGTAAATGTAAATCATGAACATGACAGTGATACAGACTTTGTAGAAACCTCAACCAAAAACGTGAAAACTTCAACCAGGCAGAACTTCATGGTTTAGTTAGAGACTTAGGACCGTCAAATGAGTTATCAGAATTGTTTTCTTCTAGGCTTAAAGAGAAGAATCTATTACAGAAAGAAACAAACGTAACTTTTTATGTTAACATGGAAAAGGATCTCTTAGCATTCTTTACAACTGGAAAATATTTTGTTTACTAATTTCACTAATGTGAGTAATTTTTTTTTACTAAGGTGCGCGTAGATAGTTAAAATAACAGTCTAAAATGTGTATTACTCCATAATGGAAGCTTGTTTGGTTCGCTTCTTATTAATTATTCCGTACAATTAAAAGAGAATTTTGATCACATAAAAGTTGCATTCGATTTAGTCAAGTATGATAAACACAAATGTGTCATATGTGTGAATCTAAAAGTGATAACTTTATACTTGGCCAACGAGGAGGGAATACAAAATATCCGTGTTTCTGTATTTATGGGATAACCTAGCGCGAGACAAATATTAGGGACAGAGACTCAGGCCAGTTAGGAAAATTTGGACTGTTGAGAAGAGCATCATACCCCAAACACTTGTTGAGCGAGAGAAAATCAATGTCCCACCCCTTCATATTAAACTAAGACTAATGAAACAAGTTGTCAAATCTCTTACTGTGGAGGGTAACTGTTTAAACTTCATATGTACATTTGCTGGCCTAAGTTATAAAATAACGACGACTGGTGTTTTTGATGGGCCACAAAGAAGAAAGGTAATGAAATGCCAGAATTTTTCAAGCTCGATTACTGAAATAGGAAAGGGTACATGGGATTCATTTGGGTCTGTTATGAAAGGATCTACGGGGAGTGAAAAGTTTGCAAAGTACAAGGAAATGGTGGAGACATTACTTAATACCTTACCTCTTTTAGGCTGCATAAACATGAGCATAAAGATTCATTTCCTCAATAGCCATCTCGATGAATTTCCTGCTAATCTCGGAAACGTGAGCGATGGGCATGGTGAGCGTTTTCATCAAGCAATTAAGATTATGGAGGGAGATATCAAGGTCGGTGGAACATACACATCATGGCAGACTACTGATTATTCAAAGAGACAGTGTATACATGAAGCACTCCTGACGCTCTCGCAATCATAGATTCTTTTCGGTGAATATGAAACTATGTGTATGATGGCCTGTGTTTTATCCATCAATTTAGAGAATTAACTGTATGTATTTAGTAAAAGGCGATGCTTACATTTATGATTTCATATTCTATTTACATTATAACTTTGAAGCTATAAGACTTAGTAAACTGTCCCGACCAAGTAAATTATTTATACAGTACATCATGAAATAGGGGAATGCTATAAAAAGAAAACATGGTTTGATAGCAGAAAATGGATGCCATATTTGAAATCAGTATCTCAGAATTAACTAAAAACAGTCACAAAACTGAAGACACCAAAAATTGTGTTGGCCAGTGTAATTATATACCTTTACCTTTATTTTGTGAATATGGTTATGTATGGACACATGAACTTGTCTATGAAATCTTTTTATTTACATAACGTACATAAAATATAATTTTCTTATTTTTGGCCGAAAAGCCTCAAATTTTGAGAGAGGGCGAAGCCGTTTGACATCGACCCTAGTCCACAAATAGTAGTTATTTTATCGCCCAAGAAATAATGAATATAGACACCGGTAGAATTTGAACTCAGAATGTAATGCCGCGAAGTACTTTCTCCTGTACGCCAAGGATTCTCCCAGCTCACCGATTTAACGCACACTACTTATAAAACCTATCTACGTTCACCATTACAAGATGGGAGTGGTTCAATACTACATTGGGTAATACTAGTATAGGCAAGGATAAAGGATAAAATCACACACTCACGTACGCCCATGCAGAGAAGGCGCGAGTGGAAAGAATAGGGAGATTCAGATTATTAAAAATAGAAATACTGTGGAGTCAATATTATAAATGCCCATATTCTCAAAGCAAACTCTTTTTAATCGATGATTATTTTTTTCACGTTTCGTCTTTGAGTGAGAATCTTGATTAAGATGTCATAATTTAAATAAGCAGATTAAGAACAAATTTGTTGAGGGATATTTTTTGTACACATTACAACTACTTGTCAAAACTCACTGTACAAATAAAATCGATTGATGAGCGAGGATCTGCGAATGTTCAACAGACTATTCTGCCACAGCTTCAGGTGGGTGACTTAGAATTCAACACATTAAAATATTACAATTTTCACTTCAAGCACACTAAAATTAAGCCGCTCAATATTCTATTGTAATTCAAACACCCTATTTGCTAGTACTATCTGTGCTTCATAATTTAAGAATACATAGGTACAGAAATCTTAACAATTTAAAATTTATAGATGTCTGTAAAGCATGAAATTTCCTTTTCCGCCATTTTCAATTTAAATTTCATATATGGATTGTTCTAACATGAAATGTTCATTCATTAATGCATTCTGTTATTCATTGATTCACTCATTTACATCCTATTTTTTGATTTGTTAACGCTACAATATTCGTTGAGTCAGGCAGCAAACCAAATCGAAGACTTGTGTTTGACACTGTAAGTTAACCTACTGCGCACGAATTTATTAAACTTAATGTATAAATCAACAAGTATATATAACTAAATCTACATTGGCAGAAAGGATTTCGTGTCTCAGGGAGGGAATGGATACAGCATGCTTCTGTATCTACCCATGTTTGTGATTTCTTTAGTTTACTCAGGTGTTTGGTGCTAGTTGGCATTTGCCTTATGGCACAATTGAATTTACATGGATCACATCCGTCATATTATGGCAAATCAGAAATCCATATTCCGAGTATGCCGTAAATTTCTTTTAATGAGGTAACAAAGAAATCTTCAACAGCTGATATTTAATGGTCACTAATGAGTTGGTGAACTGGTCTACTCCTTTCAGCGTTAGTTAAACAAACGTCTAGCGATATTTTTAGAGGCGGCGAGCTGGCAGAAATGTTAGCACGCCGGGTGATATTCTTAACGGTATTTCGTCTATTTTTATGTTCTGAGTTCAAATTCCGCGAGGTCCACTTTGCCTTCCATCCTTTCGAGGTCGATAAATTAAGTACTAGTTGCGTACTGGGGGTCGATCTAATAGATTAACCCCCTCCCCCCAAAATTCGGGTCTTGTACCTAGAGTAGAAAAGAATTGTTAGCATGCCGGGTGAAATGATTAGCTGTATTTCGTCTGCCGTTACGTTTTGAGTTAAAATTACGCCGAAGTCGACATTGCCTTTCATAATTTCGGGGTCGATTAAATGAGTACCAGTTACGCACTGGGGTTGATCAAATAGACTAACCCTCTCCCCCGAAAATTTAGGTCTTGTGCCTAGAGTAGAAATGAATCGTTAGCATGCCGGGCGAAATGATTAGCTGTATTTCGTCTGCCGTTACGTTTTGAGTTCAAATTCCGCCGAGGTCGACTTTGCCTTTTATACTTTCGGGGTCGATTAAATAAGTACCAGTTACACACTGGCGTCTATGTACACGACTTTATCCCTTTGTCCTTTATTGTCCCTTTGGACAATAAAGAAATAGGTATTGAATGGTCTCTTAACTGTAATATATATCATGTTTATATTCGGGGAGATTCAGCTTGACAAAGTCTGCGACAATAGATGAAGAAGAGCTGGCCCTTTGGAAAACAGGAAAAAGTCGTGGTGAAAGACTACAGCAGAGTTCACACCCACCTGCCGGAGCCTCGTGCAACTTTAGGTGTTTACGCTCAATAAACACTCACAACGCCCGGTCTGGGAATCGAAACCAAGATCCTACGACCGCGAATCCGCTGGCCTAACCACTGGGCTAGTGTGCCTCCACATATATATATATATAATATATGATATATACGCACACATATATTGGCACAGGAGTAGCTATGTGGTAAGAAACTTGCTTCCCAAGCACGTGGTTCCGGGTACCTTGAGCAAGTGTGTTCTATTTTTCGGGCCGACTAAAGCTTTCTAAGTGGATTTGGTGGACGGATGTTGAAAGACCCCATATTATATCGATATATGCATATATAAATGTGTATGTGTGTGCGACGCCTGTTGTCTGTGTTTGTCCCCACCCCCACCCATCATCACTTGACAATTAATATTTGTGTATTTACACCCCCGTAACTTAGTTGTTTGGCAAAAGAGACCGAGAGAATAAGTACCAGGCATAAATAACATTCTTGGGGTCGATTCATGTGACTAAAAATTCAAGGCGGTGCCCCAGCTTGGCAGCAGTCTAATGACTGAAACAGATAAAATACAAAAGGTATATCTAAAAGGCTGCTTGTAACATTGTATTCCGCTGTGGACTCTTCACCATAAATATAGTAAACATATCTACCCATTCATTTCAACGTATTGAGTTCTATGTCAGATAGCGCTTGCAGTAAAAGAAAAAGTTCGTGAGTATAGGTTAAAATTCTTACATTAAAATATAACATAGATTATTGATCAGTTTGAGGTGATAATGTATAAAGCATGCAAAAAGTACTACACTGAATCAAACTCGAGTCAATGGATTCGAGAAGCGACCTTTTAAGCACACAGCCACCGCAGTACTCAATGTTTTGGCATGGAAATATTTTAGCAACTTATGGGACAACTTCCCTGCGTGCGATATCAAAACGAATTTGTCTTTCTCATCAAATACAGTAGCTGACAAATTAGGTTACCGATCGCTGTATAAAGTAAAGCTACAAATAGGACTTTAATTTGATTATAATCTAAACTGCATTGTAGTGTAGCAGGTGTAATTCTGAAATATTTTAACCATATAAAATGACGTGGAATGATGTTATACACGGTTGTAAAAAGAATTTCAGTGCGATAACATATTTAATGTCTCAATTATTTTACCTGTTCTTGAAACACTTTTGTGTCGAATTAATTTTGCCGCATATAATACCGAGGTGTCAATTAATTCAACAGTCTCAAGCATTACTTAACTTTCAAATTTTATCGTACTTTAACCCTTTAAAATTTATGAAATCTATTTTGGCTACTGGGAAAAATAAAGGTTAGTAATTAATAGTTTGAGGCAATGTGATGTGTTTGAAATCTTCGGTACTCTTACACCTGATCCGATAGAACAGCATCATTTGAAGTGTACGTTCTCAATGAACATCTACACTTTTCTTCGAGACGTTCAATATAATTTTAATTTCTTTAAAGAAGCATGCTAATATAATATCTGAAATCTATAATTTTGCTTAAAATGCTTAGCACGTCTTAGATTTCCTGAGATCATACACTGACGACAATAAAATTAAATTCTACATTATTTAGCTAAGTCAATTTATAGGAAAATATTGCCGCTGTCAAGAAGTTATCTGGAAGCAATGTGCAACAACTAAGTACAAATGGAATGTTTAATGAGTACTCTCTGCTTTGGAATCAGACTGGAATTTGCTAATAAACAGGATGACCAAATTCATCAAAATATGCGGTTTACTCTTTTTGTATCACCTTCATAATGTAGGGGTTAAAAAGCATGAGGGAATGGTTTGAACTCAGAATACATATGGATGGTTTTGTGGAAGCTACGTCCTGGAAGATACTATACCAACTCAAATACGCCAGTGACAATTCTGTTAGTTTAACTATGAGAAATCAGTATCATTTTAACCAGATCTGTCTGAATTTTTAAGGATACATCATCATTGATACACGTGCATCAAAAACCGATGATATATAATGCATGAATTTTTAAAGTAATTATTTATATGTACGTTACACTCTCAAAGCTTGAGTTCCTCAAAACTATGTATATTTCCCGCGTAAATTCTGTTAATGTTATATTCATGAAAGAATAACAAAATAATTCTAATCAAAATTCGATTACTATTCAGTTTAAAGCATTTAATAAATATTATTGAATATTGCATTCTTTGCCATAGTATGGAAACTCGAGAGAGATAGGGAAAAATGCACTGTATTTTAGCAGAAGCAGAAGTTATGAAGGATAATCTGATGAGGTAACCAAATGGTATGTTGGAAAATAATTGAGGAAGCAAGTCGAAGCATTAGTATCCACGGAGGGCATAGTCAAAGCAATTTGGTGATTTGAAGGTATACAAAGAAACAAAATGTTGGATATGTGTTGTCCTCGGAGCAAAACAAGATTATTTGACTCACAGGCTAGAGATACGGAGAAAATGTGAAAAGATTATAGTAGATTTGGTGTCAGTGAGTGGCGAGTAAAACACTTTAGAGTGTATTTTAATAGTAGTTCGACTGTTTCCTTTACGCAATAATAGTCAAACTACATTGTTGCCCGTCCACGACTTGCAATCTTCCCTGAAGATTTCTACGCACCTTCTAAAGTACGCTGTAAAACGTTATACACCCCTAAATGTCATAACTGAATTCTGTTATAGAGTTTAAAACGCCGTCTGGAGGAAACGAACTTATTGTGTATCCGCACTTCTTAAGATACAGGTCCATTAGCTGTTGTAGTTTTTCTTGTTGCTGAAGCAGTTGTTTCTGCAACTCCTGTTGCAGTTCTTGCTGTTGCTTTTGCAACTGTATTATAGAAGCATATAGGTCTCCTACAATTAATTATTTTGTATCACAAAATTTGTTAACTGACCTGCTTGATCTTCGAATCCTTGACGCCATTATGGTAACGTGGCTACTCATCGCCGATTATTATAATATCGCCACTATTTATGACGTTACTTGTTTATACTCTAACCATGTAGTAACAATAAAGTATATAAGAAAGCAGGGTAACAAAACGTAACATTCCAACAAATTTTCCATGAACAATACACGAACTAACAAACGATATTTCGACAAACTATCAAAACGACACCTACGACTTCCTACGATTAACGCTTACCTTGTCTCACTCAGACCAATATTTATAGCCGTTCAGTGTAGTCTAATCTCAAGGAATGTCGTGACTCTCGCCACCACATAGTGGAAATCCATCGGTTTGTCCTTTGGAAATTTGAAACAATAAGTGTTGACCATTGAGACAGAGACATTGACGGCGAACGTAAACTAAAATGGAAGTGGAAATATTTATTGAAGTATCCGAAAAATATATATTAAAATTTAATGATTGAAGTTGTTCATGTATCATCAATGTAGTGACATATTCATGGTTGATCTTCAACTCGGCCACCTATATTTTGGTGTATATAAAATTCGTTTGGTTTCTACAGATAATCTGTTCTATCTGTTGATGAACTCATTAAGTGCATTTTAAAATGACGATTAATTCATTCTGGCAAATTAGTATCTACGTGTCGGCTTTATTTGCGCTGTTGCGTACAAATCAATACTTGCAAACTGAGTTGAGAAGTGTAATTGCTAAATTAGCAGAGGTCTTTCTTCTACAGAATTCTGAAGGCTCATTACGCTAAGTAAGCTATCGGAATGCTGCAGTGATTTGTATGAAAATTAGTCTTCATTTCATACTTGCCGATAAACTATAATACATTTTTAAAGTGATCTCTTCTTTTTAACTGATATGACCATTAATGAAAATATATGTTCAAAGTATAAACTGCTATCAACTGAATCTTTCATTTGCATTGTGTTGGATGAGAGTAACGTCTGAAACTCATTTATTCTAAGTTTCAAATTGAATGTATGAGAGGTAAACTCTAAATTAACGTGAGATATGCAGCGTATGGACATGTTATTCAATACGTTTCTTTCTGCTTTAGAAAGGAACAAATAATGTGCAATTTGTGAAGGACAATTGTCATGAGTATCATTTGATACACAAATTTCTCGCAGCTTCTGGTACTGTGCCATTTTCTCCTTCAAAGAAATTGCTTTTATACAAAGAGAAGTTTAACACCTGTTCCCAGCACATAAGCTCGATTAGCAATTATTCCACGGAAATCAAAATATCTATTGGCATATTCTTTACATTTCAACCAATGAATTAATAAATGGTTAGATGTGAGTGTTATAATGGCTTCAAATTCCTTTACGAGGAATATGTAAATGTCTATAACACATAATCAATATTGATCCATTTGATAAATTTTTTATCAATTTTCAGACTTGTCTATATATATTGCCATATACACCGAAGTGTTTCATAAGTGGTAGGGAATATTCAAATTTAATTTTGATCAATTTTTTTCTTATTTTGTCAAAACGTAATTTTCAGTTTATTAGCAATGTTTCTTGATTGGTTGCAGTATACATTTCTGGTATATTTTGGTTTCTTTGGTGTCGACCCATGCCTCGAAATTAATGCAAAACATGTAGAATACATCCTCCAAAACACTTGACAACATGTTCCTACATGATATACATTTCTTTGATATTGAGTATTATAAAATGATTCTTCCTTGGAAATGGCTTAATCCGATCAAGTAATTCTGTATATTGAAATGTAATAACGGATGTTGTGTACATCTAATTTTAGCATTCTAAATTTTAGGTTATGCATCATCTGCTTCAACAAGTAATTCTCTTCCTTACATGCATAATTGTACTCACTGCGAGCAGTTCGCTCCTTACAAGAAACAAAAATTAAAATCTTCTACTTACATGCTGAATTTTTATTTCAAGAAAGAAAGAATTCAGAATTGTTTTAATTCGTTGTTCTACAGCTGAACCAGAAATTCTTTCTTGTATATAATTTATTATGTGCAACTATACTAAAATATGAAAAGCATCGTTGTAAAGGAGTAAAGGAGACAGATGAATTAGATGAGATTGAGGCGGATTAGAAAACGACATGAGATTTCCATTGTCACACAATAATACGAGGGACGTTCAATTAGTAATGCCTCTGACCCACTTGCAGTTGTTTGCTCTAGCTGAAAGTTTGCATGCGCAATCATTTATATCTCTATAGAGTAAGTGGCAATTTACAGCTCTGAATTAATTGTGGTTTCTGATATACAGGTGTTTAAACCGAGTCAAGTGTGAAATGGAGCATGTTGAGTGTCGAGCAGTGATCCGGTTTTTGTATTTGAAAGGACGCACACCACGTGAGACTTTTGATGAAATGAAAGTAACTTATGGTGATGATGCCCCATCATATGACCTTGTAAAACGCTGGCATCGTGAATTCAAACATGATCGGAACTCTGTGGAAACAGCTCCCAGATCTGGTCGCCCCCTTCTGTCATTGATGAGGCATCTGTCCGTCAAGTTGAGGCTGCCATTTTGGAAGATCGACGCATAATTATTCGCCAAATAGCCCATGAGGTCAAGATTAGTACCGGGTCTGTGGAAACTATCATTCATGACCATTTGCATATGCAAAAGGTGTCTCCAAGATGGATTCCCAGGTTGCTCACGCCTTTCCAGAAGCAAGAACGCATCGAGTGCTTGAGGGTGAATTTGGAGATGTGCCAAGAAGATGAGTCAAAATGTTTCAAAAGACTGATTACACAGGATGAAACCTGGGCCCATCACGATGATCCAGAGACCAAAGCCCAGTTAATGCAGTGGAAGCACCGTGACTCACCCCCTCCAAAGAAGGCAAGGGTGCAGCCCTCCGCTGGCAAGGTCATGCTCACAGTCTTCTGGGACCAGGACGGAGTAGTGATGACAGATTTCCTGGAAAAGGGTACCACAATTGCAGGAGCCTATTATGCTTCACTTTTGAGGAAATTAAGAGAAGTTATCAAAATCAAGAGGCGGGGCAAGATCAGCAAAGGCATCCTCCTGCTGCAGGACAACGCTCCGGTCCACAACTCGCTTGTCGCCAGATCAGAAGCACAGGCGTATGGCTATGAACTCCTCCCCATCCCCCTACTTTCCTGACCTTGTACCCTCTGATTTTCACCTCTTCCCAGTCATGAAGTTGTTTTTTAAAGGAAAGCGTTTCCCAGATGATGCAGCCTTGATTTCTGAAGTCAGGTTGAGGTTGGAGGAACAAGCTGGGGTCTTCTACAAAAACGGTCTCCAGAGCCGCCTCAAACGATGGGAGAAATGCGTAACTCTGGATGGTTCCTATGTAGAAAAAGACTAATAACTGTGCCATGTTTCGTTGCTCTACTGCTATGGGAAGTTGGTCAGGGGCATTACTTATTGAACGCCCCTCGTATTACTGATAACAGATTGTGAGCCAGTCATATTTGTTAAACTACGTCACTTTTATCACGCAGTATCTGCAGAGGTATGCTCCAGCAGACGAATTATAAATTATCGTATTAATTAGAACATTATATTTATATTAATTTCTTGATGAGGAATCCACTTTAGCCAATTTCTGTAACATAATTCCATAATAAATTCATTAGCACAGTACGTTATAAAATGAGAATTTGTACGAATCAATTATGAAGAACTAAATATTATTCATTACATTATTTTCAAGTATTTCTCAGACACATTTTGTTATTAAACGTAATGTAGTGATACATTTTTATAAGAGAAAAGTTTTCGACTAAGGTAAAATAAGGTTTTTGAATAATTAAAAGGGAAGCAATCATATAATTTTATCTGCTTTGTATATTCTGGAAATGTCACCAATTTTGAAGTTACTATCACGAAGTTTTGAAGTTACTATCATTTGAGTAAATTATTTAGAAATATAAATGTCTCATTCATCGAATAGATTTGTTTCATAAAATACGGATTATTTAGAAATTTATTTAGGAGTGTCTTGCTGATCCCGGTCAAAATCATATTTGCTGTTGTTCTTTAACGCACAAACAATAATACATAAAAGAGAAAAACATGTGACATACAAGAACTCCAATTTTTGAGAAAAATTGTCAATGAAGAGAAAAGAATTTCAAGCCGAATATATTCTGGGATTTAATAATTTCAATTTCAACATATATTTATATACATCTCGGCTTAAATAAATTTTACTGTGTTTCCGACGATATGCATGTAAGCAGTGATGACCTATGAATTTGAATTTTGCTTCTGAAGAATTAATAGAGCAGTCTACAATTATATTGTTTATTTTTATGTATAACATTCGTCGAAGATATATTTTGTTAAGGTCGAACGCTCGTATTAATATTTGGTGAGATATTTTCATTCGTTTTTCACTATCAGATTGTATAACGAGTAATTACGTGAAAGTGATATAATCTTAGAACAGTGAATAAAAGGACTTACATGAATTATGCTCACAACAAATTCAATTAGGAATATCAAGTGGAAATCTGAACCACCATCTGTTATTTATTTAAATTATATACAGAGTATCTCAGATTGCAGTACTACAGATGGAAATTACAGGATTTCCCTAACTGTACTAATTCTCTAATTTGAAAATATAGGAATTTTCAGGAAGTCTACTTGTCAATTATGGGTAAGGCCCTCTTCATATCAAGTCTCGTCAACCACAGTTCCTTAATATCTTATCAAAGCTGTCAGAAAACATATATTTCTAACATTAAATACATTAACATATTCCTTTCAATTTCAAAATTTATTTATATACATCTCTGCTGAAATAGATTTTACTCAGTATTCATCTAATTATCCCGACGATAGGCATGTAAGCAGTGGTGACCTATGAATTTGAAGTTTGCTTCTGAAGAAAATTGAAGTTAAACACCACTTCAAGTAGAAAAATATAAATTGATTATTTTTAATGGTTACACATCAAAGAATTATTTCAGGCATCCCTAATAAATCTTAGATTAACATACATGGAAAACAGAGGTTGGGTGTTACATTTAATGTTTAGTTTTAATTACTGCAGATTAATAATTAAAAGAAAAGTGAAAACTTTTTTACTAAATTCGAGAGATTGATGTTTTTTGAGCAAAAAACTTTGCAAAAGTGCTTCATGGAATATAGCTGTTGTAGGACATTAGGAGTAACTGCAAATAGAGTTAAGGAAATTAGCGTCATCTGCAAATGCAGGGGCGAAAGTAATATTGCTTATATTGATGATGACGTATTGTCTTTAGAAAAAGGTATGCTAAATATACTTAGTGAAATACTGTAGAGAGAGAGAGAGAATGAGAGGGCGAGTGCGATAGGTAAATTATCACCATTCCGATTCTATATTTTCAATTTCAGCCATGTACATTGTTTGATTTTCACTTTGTTGACTACAGAGTATAGTAGGGGCAGTAGGGCTCCGTCTCTGAGAAAAGCAGCACAATGACGCAATTCCCTCTGACGGAAATTTGGAAACTACATGCCGTACTGCTTGGCATTTGCGCTAGAAGCTCCAATGCGAACATTTCAGACTGTTTGAGTGTCAATTTCAGGATAGTGCAACATGAGGACATGTACCGAGAGAGATAAAAATCAAACACCCTCTCAACATCATGGTATCTGGAGTGATCACTGTTGATGGCGACTTTATGCCTCCATTCATCTTTCCACGTAGCCTCTGAATCAACACAAAGACCTACATCAAGTGCTTGGAGGCGATAGTGCTGCCCTGAGTCACAAGGCAGGCTGCTGTAAGACCCGATGTCTGGCAACAGGACTCTACACCATGCCACGCAAGTAGACTATCAGACAATTTCTGCAACAACATCACCCCGAACATCTGGCCACCTAACTCCCCACACTGCAACAACCTCATTGATTATTATGCGTGGAGCGCAGTTGAGCGAGAGACCAAGGAAACTACTTGTGGCACCATCGATAAATTGAAGGCAAACATTATGGCAGCATTCACCAACTTAAGCAATGAGACCGTCCAATAGGGTTGCAAGAGATTCCGAAGTCGTCTAGGGACCTTGGTTGAAGCCAGTGTCGATTTTACTGCATAAATTTCTGTTTAGTATTTCAAGATATTTTAATGTAATTTTCGTATATATATATATATATCTGTTAAAATGAGACATTTTATTCAGCGCATATATAATGTGTATTTCATATGTGTATGTATATATATATGTATGTACATGTATCTATATATACATGTATATATATATATATATATATATATATATATATGTGTGTGTGTGTGTGTGTGTATGTGTGTGTGTGTGTGTGTATGAGTGTGTATGTCTGTGTCGGTGTGTGTATATATATATTTATTCATACATGTGTGTGTGCAATTCAGATATTGCATGTCATAAACTATTGTATCTTAGGAATGAATTGAACATTTATTGACATAGAATGTGTTTTATTAAAAGGAGATTATCAATACACTTGACACTTAAGTGCTTAGAACCAACATTTTATTTCGATCTTTGATGTTTTTGAAGAGTCGTTACGTAAGGAAAAGATAGCTTTAAGGGAGACAAAATTTCTGTTCACTTATTTTTAATAAAGCCCTAGACAAATATGTGACTATAATTTCTGGCAAATACACGAATCTTTTGGGAGGTAGTGCCTTCAAACGCTACAAAATGGATTTCATGAACAAATAAGCATAAAATAAAATGTTTCATATTACTACGCATCTACTTTTATATATAGGACATTGAAGGACATGTATGTGTATATGACGGAATATCTCAAATCTTCGGATGCTGATGCTAGGCTTAATTATCTGCAAGTTTATACCTATGGGTTAGCTATCATTTATGAGTGGGGCCTCTGCGTGTCGTCTAATCTTTGAGTGCATACGTAATAAGTGGTTTTTTGGATGAACATATAATATATTCAGACTTGGACGCTAACGCGTGCGTACACACGTGCTCTCACATGCATATATGTATGTATGCAAGCATATATCTACATCTATCTACCTATATATAATTTATAATCGCGGCACTTTAGTCTATAAAAATTATATATGTACTCATCTTTTTTAGTTCTATTTTCCTATTTGCATCGCCAAACTTGTATATATTCAGTTATTCTCGAATTTGTGTCAATCATTTGACTGCGGCCACGCTGAAGCACTGCATTTAGTCAAACAAATCGAACCCAGGGTGTATTCTTTGTAAGCCCAGTACTGATTTTATCGGTTTGTTTTTCCGAAACGCTAAGTGTCACGAGGACGTGAGCGCACCAGAATCGGTTGTTAAGTATGGTGAAGGAAACACAGACATGCAAATACATACATACACACACACACACACACACACATATATATATATATATATATATATATATATATATACATGCATAAAAGTCAAACGATGAGATAGAGTGCTCAGCACCACATTGGTGTATAAATGTTTTTATTTCTGTATTAAGGCTGTCATTGGTTTTATGTTAAGAAACTATGCTAATATCTGAACAGTTCTCTTTTAGGGGACCGAAGGCCCCGATACGTTTCAGGATATTACAAAATATCGTAAGTAAAACTTATCTGCTGTCAATTTGGACGTTTTTACTCCAGGTAAAGCATAATCTCTGGACATGATCCCCGTCCGCATTGTGCTGCCAAATGAACGCAAATTCAGGTCGTCGTGGAAGGCAGAAAACTGAGATTCCATAGTTGCGGGTCCAAGTTGCATCTAAAATCATCTGTCCACCGCTGCCCACCTATATCAGGAAGAGGCTATCACTATCATGCTTTTTCGCTTCTTTCATTTTACTCATGAATATATACTATGCATTCATTACTGCTTAGTTTTATTGTATTCTGTGTATACTTTATACGTATGTGTGTAGATATGTGTGTGTGCGTGTGTGTTCAGTCAATTATTTTGTGATAAATATTTTGATGACACTGTCTGGTTCGCGATGGTAACATTTCTATTCAATTATATTCCCTTTGTACTGTTGTATCTCAATGATATTTATTTTGCAGTTTTGTGAAAGCAAAGATTTCGTATTATTTTCCAATTTAAAAAAAAATGCCTGAACACGACAAAATAAAGGGTGCAGACGGTATTAGAGAACAGATATATTGTTAAAAAAAACACTTATATAATAACAGAAAAAGACTGTACTTTGAAAAAATAACAATCATAAAGCTAAATTATCACTTTAAAAATTTCATTCAATAAAACCAACGTTAGCATCAATAACTGCCTCTACGCGGGGCCGTAATCGTGTACAAGCTCGGATTAAGTGGTCCTTCTTCATGTTGGACATGACTCGAACTATGGGGGATTTCAAAGAATCGTTGGTGCTATGGGGGTGTTCATTGACATTTTTGTGAACCGTGCTCTATACATAGTTGTCCGGGTGACTGAAATTTAGAGATCCATTCCTATATCATTTGAGCATTGTGCGATATTGCAGAATTTTGTTGACAAACATAAGGACATCCATTGCATACACTGTGGATCTAAGGCTTAACAAATTTATCCAGAACCTCAATATACGCTGCAGCATTCACTCTAAGGCCATGTGGAAAAAAGTGAGGAGGCATCACATGTCCTTCATTACTAACAACACCGAAAATCATGACAACTGCAGAAAATTTTGTGTGCATTACTTTTGGAACCTCAGAAGGGTCTGCACATAGCCATCTGTCTTTTCTTCTGTTAATTTTCCGGTTCTGGTCAAAGTTCTTTTCTCATCTCAGAAAAACAGTATAATACCATCTTCTGAGGGATTTTTAAAGTTTGTTCAAAAGTCTTTTGGATATGATTAAACTGTTTTGACCTCTCGTATTCACATAAGATTTGTATCTGATGTCTTCATGCACAACATTTCTGATTGTTTTTTCTAACACACGAAATATTTTTGCAATTGGCTTCATTGAATTCCTTGGTTTGTCTTCAACGTTTTGCTTAACATCCTGAATAAATTCGGGTATCCTGATAGAATCAGAGCGCTTGAAATATCTTTTACGTTTTGATTCAGGTAATATGCTTCCATCGTCTTTCTCGAATTCACGCCGAATGTTGCGGACTAAACATTTTGTAACTTTCACCATGCTTAGCCTCCAAAGCCACAATCACAGCATACCTTTTCCGTTCACTAGGAAGCATAAGGCCTGTCGTTATTTTCTGAAATAGAAGTTCAATAAAAATTAGTCAAATAGAATAATAACTAAAACGCTTGTGTTCTCAAATACAGTCCGCACCATGTAGTAATACTTGAATGGGAAAAGCGTTCTCTCGAGCTGGTTTTGACTCGTAATGTAACCATGACCACGTAACATTATGTGAAAGGCGAAGGAGTTGCTAAAATAAATGTGTCGAAATCAAAGTAACAGAATTTCATCTCGTAGCTATGGCGACAGCAGCACTTGCAAAAATACGAGCAGCAGCAATGGCAGTGACAAAAATGTAATGACAATGTCTACAGTAGCAACAGAAACAGCAATGACAACCAGAGCATCAGCAATACAACAGCAACTACGGCGGAGGAGCAATGGCACAGTGGTTAAGGCAGCGGACTCACGGTCGTAGGAACACGGTTTCGATTCTCAGACCGGGCGTTGTGAGCGTTTGTTGAGCATAAACACCTAAGCTCCACGAGGCTCCGGTGTGGAGGGGGTGAACCCCGCCGTACTCTTTCACCACAACTTTCTCTCACTCTTTCTTCCTACTTCAAACACAAAGCAGTGGAACCATGGTGTAACTCACTATGGTGTGGTAAACTTTCAGACCCTGGTCTGGATTGCGAATCCTCTGAAGCCCAGGATGGTTCAGCTCTCCACCCGTTAAAAGCCTCCGTTTACGGAATGAGGATAACAACGTAGCTTTCGCGCTCGTGCAACCGCCAGTCTATCGCGTGTGGTGAGAGGATCTTCAGTTTGCCACACGCATTCTTAGTAGCTTAGGGTAGGCTCGAATTAGAGATTATTCTTTGTGGCTAATGGTGTGAGCCCTGATTGGAAGAAGAAGAAGAAGAAGAAGAAGAAGAAGAAGAAGAAGAAGAAGAAGAAGAAGAAGAAGAAGAAGAAGAAGAAGACAGCAACTACGTGAACAACACCAACGATAACACCAGCGGCAGTAACATAAAGAGTCTCAACAGCAACTATAACAACATAATAAATCACAAAGCGGTCTTTTTTTATGGCAGTTAGCTAGTGGACCGTGCATTCGGTGCAAGATCTGAAAGGTCGAAAGAGTACCAAACAGATATTGCAAGACCAGGTTTTATATGTCTTGGTGAGGTGGAAAAAAATTAACTCTGAAAAAATGCAGCCTAATTGTGTGTGTCTCAGTGCTATAGATAATATAAAGGAAAACAATACAGGATGATAGGTGTTATATGCGTCAGCGAGCAAGAAGCCAAAAGAATAGCAACAATTACGCGTGCGTCCCAGATCTTCATATGATACACATTTGACTTAAATTTGAGAGTGTAACTGCCGTTCCATTAGGATCCTGCAAGGGTCTTAGTCATTCTGGAGGAGCATAGGGAGATTGTGGAAGTGAAGTGCACCTCACAACTCACTAGGAATGGAATTCTTATAAAATTTCAGATACTAGTTTCTGGAAGAAATCAATCACATCCGCGATCTTTTTCTGTTTCGTGTAATGAGAGCAGATATGTGTATTTATGTATGTATGTATGTATGTATGTATGTATGTATGTATGTATGTATGTATGTATGTATGTATGTATGTATGTATGTATGTATGTATGTATGTATGTATGTATGTATGTATGTGTGTGTATGTATGTATTTGCAATTTAATCTATACATATATATATATATATAAGGCAAGCTGGCAGAATCCTTAACACAACGGAGGAAATACTCAGCATTTCGTCCGTCTTTATATTCTGCGGTCAAATTCCCTGGTGTTGACTTTACCTTTCATCCTTTCGGGGTTGATAAATTAAGTAGTAGCTGCGTGCTGGTGTCGATTAAATCGAATTAGCCAATCCCCCCAACTTCCAGACAGCTTTGTAACAAAATTGATATATATAATGAAAATTTGTGACCGCGTGTGTATTGGTGACGATTTTTTTTCTCCGTCTTCCCTTCCTTGGACCTTTCCTTTTTCTATATTTCTGACGAAGAGCTCCGCTCGAAACGTTAGATCCTCCTTCTTTCTTTCCTTTCCTGAGCGTCCAATAACACTATACTTGTTCCACGTCCTCACGTTGATGTGTTTTCTCTTTGTTCATGTTTGGATTAAATATATATATATACATATATATATATATATATATATATATATATATACAGAGTGAGAAAGTGATAGACTACACCCGTTTCCATGGAGCAGAATACAGTAATAGAATATATACGAATTGAACATAGTTACAATGACATAGCGGCTTATTTGACTCCGGAACCATTCTAATAAGGAGAATACCAAGCGAGAAATGAGTATTACATCATATTTGGTCAGGTACTGTAAAAATGTCTTTCATTTCGCGCCTTAAAGAAGAAAGGCATAATCCTCATAAGTGAACCAAAAATGAATCAGTTACCATTCGGTAATCGTATCGCAAATGCAGATTACTGAAGAGATTATACATGTCATGCTTTGCAGTATTAATATGATGTAACGTAGGATTGTTTTTAAAGCTAATCTGTTTCACAGTAATGTCATGTTCAACACTTAAGCGATGACGTTATGCCCGTTTCATGAATAGTAAATACATGCAATCTAATATGGGAACGTGATTCAATCATATCGCTGTTCGAAAGCGTAAGTTTCCCTTCAAAATTATCAGGATGATAGTTTTTAATAAAGAATAAGAAATTGATAGTATTCTAAAATTGTCAGTACTAATAAAGCCAGTTACATTTACTTTGCTTTTATTGACGAGTCGGGCTGAGGCTAATTCATTTTATTACATGTATCGGTTAACTCTATAATAGGTTCAAGTGAGATGACTGATAAAAATCTAATATATGTAACTTTATATAACGTGCATAGTGATATTTCCATGCTGCTCGAACATGCATAAATGTAAAAGAGGTGGGGGGGCAGAGACAAAGAGAGAGAAATGTATGCGTGTCATTATGACAACCATAAAACTAACTACACCACGCAAGCACGTGTAAATACGCACATGCACGCACCGCAATGCATGTTAAGCACATAAGAAAGCACACTGGTACATTTACAGGCATACACTACCATACATGTAAGCAGTTAAGCGAATATACACATATACATAGCACTTACATACTCTTCCTTTAGTCTCTCCCTTCACTACGCATACGCATCTCTCCATTCTTACATGTAAATAGACATAAGACTAATTCTTGGACAGACTCAGAAGAAACCTGGGGAGAGAGGATTTGTTTTGATGCGGTCACGAATAGCGATGAAAGGACTTCCACATACCAATAATTTGTAAAATGCACAAGTACACATAATTACTTTTCATCCGCAGGTAACCAAACTGTCTGGGAAAACTGGTACTCTTTCACGTGACATGGTCATCATCCCAATCGACTCTCTTTCTACTAGGAAATGTTTATGTCTATAGAGTACCACTGAGACATCACTAGGGAAAATATGTCCCTTATTGTGATATTACTAATGTTTGAAATTAAAGGAACGATTAATTAGCCGCTGAGACTAACAATGGATGTTTGGGCTAAATTTGACAGTTTGTATTAAAGAAAAACTACAATATGCCATCAACTATAACTGTATTTTCAAAAATTCAAGGAATATCAACCAGATTATGTCTGGAAGGTAACGCTTGACTCAAAGTACCCGCCCTCACGTTCCACTAGAGTAACAAGGCTGCGCCATAACCTGGCGCATGTGTTCCTCACTTTGTCCTTGGGGAGATCGCTAACTCCTCTTTGATCTTGAACATCAACTCAGCCTTGGTGTTCCAGTCAGTTAGATGGGTGTCTTTCTCAACCCGGCCCACACAATGATCCATAGGATTACAAACAAGGGAATTAGCAGGCCACAAAGTGATGCTGGTGAAGACGTAGAAGTTCTCTAACAGCCACTTCTGCCACTTTCCAGAGGTATGGCAAGGAGCAGAATCCTGGTTTCATACATATATCCTTTCCACCGGAACCCTCTCCAGCCAATAGTCTACCACAGTCCACAGCAGTTCCGCTTCTCCCCAAACTATTGTAATAGACATGTATAGATAGAAGAGTGCTTGTTTCTCTGACTGAGGTAAAATATCCTTTCTAAACACAACACAACCAGCCATTACGATAGCGTATTCAATGCAAACATTTTCCCATGAAGGTACCCAATAGTTCATATATAAATGGTAGCTAAAATTTACCACTAAGTTCTAAAATACACAATTACACACAATTACTCTTCACCCGCTGTTGCCCACACATACCTGGCAAACATACACTCTTTCACGTGACATAGTCTTCATCCCAATCGACTCTCTTTTCTTTGGAAGTTCCCATGTCTATAGACTCCACCTGAGACATCACTGTGATATTACGAATGTTTTTGCTTGGTAAATTGTTTTGCTAGTATATAAAAGGAAATATATCAGCTCTTTTCATGTAGCTTCTACTAATATTATTGCCCACATTTTCTGTGTCAGTGTTAATAATAATAAAGTCCATAGAAGAAATGTGTTTATTTCGTCTGGTGAATTATGTGAGTATGTTTTATACTGTTCCTTTACATTTTATGTTTTTATTTCATCTTTTGCAAAGCGTGTTTGCTTCAATACCTCCTTGGGAGGGCGTTCCTGCTTGTAGTTGTTCTTGACGCCATTGTTTAAGTTCTTCGAACAGAAATCCCAAAATGTCAAACTAATAAAAAAATATGTTTCTCTTTCATACTAAAATAATCTTTACTTGTGTGAAATCCTTTCCATAGTATTTCAACGAAGCTGGGAATAATTCTCTTTGAACTTGCAAAATATCCGAATATTTGAAACTATCAGAAGCTACTGAATTCGCCACTCGACATCAGCCACAACAACAACAATAACAATAACAATAATTATTTGGTAAGGATGAAGAACTAAGGATTTCTTTGATTTGCAACGGTGATGTTGAATAAATGACACTGTACAAAGAACGGTTATAATGTGTTCGTGTCTACCTTATATATATATATATATGTATGTATGTGTGTGTGTATGTGTATGTGTGTGTGTTTATGTATGTATATATGTATATATATATATATATATATATAATATATATACATATATATATGTGTGTGTGTGTATGTATGTCTGACTGACAGTGTGAAGCGGCTGACCTCCCTTGTTCGAAGGTTATAATGGACACAGTTTGTGTGTCAAATAGCTATCTTAAGGCGATGGCCTCATGGAGCTAATCAGCGACAGCTTTAGTCTCATATCTATAAGATTGCCATATTAATATGGCGATAACAATTAATTTCCAGTAACGCTGCCGTAATCTCTTTTAGAGAGACTTAGTAATTTTAATATTTCTATTATATATATATATAGGATAAATAAATCAAGTGCGATACAACAAAAATATATAGTGTATGCAAAAATTATGATATAGTACTCCTGATACAGTAAGCTCTCTAACAAGGTACAATCAAGGAAAATCACATTTCTATTTTATAACGAGGAGAGATTGGTCTCTCTTGATTGTTGCAGAACTACATTCACTTTTAACACACATCTTTCAACTATTTTGTGAAGTATCTGTCATTAATCCATCCAGTGATACTCGCTACACAAACTCTCCCTCTATGTCCATGGATGGCAAAATATTACCTTTTTTTCCAGGTTAGTAGGTGGGGATGGATGCAAACACAAGATTTGGTTGATAGCCAAGTCCATGTGACAATTGAAAACAGTTATTCAAGCTACCGTTAATCACAACTCATTTCTGACACAGACAAATGTCGTGTTGTGTGGATAAACCACCTGATCATCCTTTATAAATAACCTGTGATTTGTCGAGAAAATTTTTGCTGATTGTTCATGTACTCCTACTGACTTCATTACATGAATACTAGAGGGTAGCGAGTTTTTGAGAACTTTCTTGGCGTCAGGGTCTCAGGTTTTGAATTTGCTTGTCATACATAGGACTATATACTGTCAAAGTGCTGAGCTTCGGAAAGAATTGTTTTAAAAGCAATAATCACATATGTTCATCTTCCTAGCAATAACGTTGACACCACAGGCACATAACGTGGTTGTGAATCAAAATCCACGACATACCGAGCAGGAGATATAGATCTTCACTATTGGAAGTGTGTTTTGGCCTTTTCGTATCAAGGAGTAGCGGAGATCAGGTCACAAAGCACGGTGGAGATGAAATACGATATATATCATATAGTCACTCGCTACCTCCGTTGTATGTCAGGAATAGGTTTCCCTTTAGTTGAGAGACAAGGGATGTAGACTGAGGTAAATTTAACAGATGGAGAGCACAATTCAAAACGATTAGCACATGTAGCTCTCAGATCACCGAGTTACTGGCTGACATCTAGCAACAGAAGACAAGATAGAAACCGACTGCTTGGAAAGAAGTTGCACAGTAACAATTGTCGACACTTTTACTTGGCACACGTTTAACTGAACACGGGAGAAGCCATTTTTCTATCCCCTCACACACCGGTCTATGGAGTAACACAGGATATGAATGATGTGGTTAATTCTCCTCGGAATTGCGCTTACTTGACCAAAACCTAATGAACACGTTCGAATGTCAAACAGTACTTCTCTGACACTTCGTCAATACCTTGGACATACTTATAAACTTATGGTTTAGAAGATTATACGCTAGAATTTTTAATTATATTCTCTGTAGTTTTCTCCAGAGTAGAGCTGCCATATTCCGCTCTCAGAACTTGTAATACTCGGATTTTCCTGCCACTTGCACCAGACATTTCATAAAAGGTCACCGTAATAGGTTCTATTCGTGTAAATGTTCAGCATCTGCTGTACTTCAGTTGTTGCCATTGGCTTTTTACTGCACCTCATGTACTCTGCCAAATTTCAAGGCAACCCTTCGAGCTAAGCACTAAAAATCTGTTTCCCTACATATTTGCCTTGCAAACACTCGAGGCATGAACTCCAGAAAAATAACATACGAACAGCATACATCTGCTATTCGGTACCAAAAGCAGAACTGCACCTTTCTCCCAGTTCTATATTTAAGAGATGAGGAATTATGTACATTATTTACATTATTTATATTCCACGGATATTTGTCCTCATCTTGTTTGTTGTTCACACAACGTTTCGGCTGATATACCCCGCCAGCCTTCTTCAGGTGTCTTGTGAAAATTTTAAACTGCCCACGGGCATATGGCGTAGTGGTTAAGAGCGCGGGCTACTAACCTCAAGATTCGAGTTCGATTCCAAGCAGTGACCTGAACAATAACAACAACAACAACAACAACAACAACAATAATAATAATAATGATAATAACATCAAAACATACTTTAAGAATGAGAACCCAGGTACGAAATTTTCCCAAGACATCTGAAGAAGGCTGGAGTGTATATCAGCCGAAATATTGTGCTAAAAACAAAAAAGATGAGGACAAATATCCGTCAAATGTAAATAATGTAAATAATGTACACCTTTCTTATCGCGATGTGCACGCATCAAACATCGTTCTTCAGTTCGACTGTGCAATAGATGAGATTGATTTGGAATGCGTAATTGATAGCCTTGTTAGCTCTGAGAGTACAAACATTGTTTTACATCACTCGTTTGTGATCATCGATACTCAAGATTATCTGCAGATGTGACAACTTCAGCGCTTACCTATATATCATCAACCTGGGCAAACTAGACGTATATGGAGTGGAAATTGACAGCAGTAAGATCTCCTGACTAAAGAAACTTATTTTATTTCACATGATGCAATAAAAAAGAATTCGCATAATTTCGGTGAGATGTTGCCTGAAAGAAGAAGAATTGGACACCGCAATAATATAAATGCTAGTGAGTTCCACATAAATTTTCAGAAATACGTTTTTCTCAACCCTGTTTTGTGCAGTAATGCCAATTCCGCAGACATAGATTTTCTGCAACTCAGCACCAGTTGGATAAAAAGCGATAAAGAGGTTGTGAGCAGAATTGCCATTATCACTTAGAACTGTGTTGAGAGAATTCTGTCTCTGAAAAGTCGTGTGTATGTGATAATGTTTACATCATTGCAGTGGCGTATTACTTCATAACCATATTTCTACCAAGAAACAGCTGACCAAATTCTTGTGCATTGTTCAAAGGAGGATCGAACGCATATTGACAAATCCATACCAGAAAAAAGGCATTGATTTTATTATATTTGCATTTCATTATTAATAAAGCCCACCTGCCTAATATTCTCTGTTACTTATATAATATTCTCCAGTGAACGCTAAGGGATTAGCAAGATTTGACAGGAAAAGAAGACAAAAGGGGATGACATTTGAAATAAGAAATCCATTATGAAAAATCTGTTGTCGGAAAAGAGTTTCTGGTAAAGAATAATGGAACGTTAATACAAATTACTATACAATACGAATAAAACAAACAACAACTATTATTTTTCCTTAAGGAAGCTTGTAAATATGTAGTAGAGCTTGATTTAAAAGTTATTTGCAAGGAAAAGGAGTAAAATTTATTTAAAATCAATAAGCACCAAATGAAATTGTAACAAGAGAATTTTATGCTAAAATAATGGCATTAATCATCAGTATTGCAAATAACTGATTAGAATGGACAAAAGAGAGTCATAGAGTCCATAATCACTGCAATAATAGATAGAGTGCAGACCTTAAACCTGAAAATGAAGTATTGAGGCATATAAAATGCCTGCAGTTTATAATGAAGCAGAATAAAAAATCGTACGAAAACAAAATGCCAATTGAATGTGGAATTTAGGAAGAAAGATATCAACTGTGCTTTTAGAGATACTCAGTTTGAACCAAAACAAATGATATTGTAGAAGCACAAATGAAAAAAAAAGTTTCAGAAAATTAGTTGCGGGTTATAATATGGCATATGTCCAACCATACAAACAGAAATCACTGGGCATTGTTTTGAACGACGACGAGAAAAGGATCGCTGGTAGAAAAGCCAGTACATTCAGACGGCGATTAGGAAGGAAAGGGGTTATTGATAGTGGTGCCAGTGCATTGAAACAGCAGTATACCAGTAAAAGAATTTGGTCGATTATGCATATATTAAGATCTACAAATGGAGATAACCCAAACGTCAGGAATGAAAGCAAATACAATCTCCATAACAATATTTGCCTCGGGAACGGTAGTAAAAGATACCAACAAATACATAAGTGAACGGTTCATGGCATCCTAAAATAACATTTCGTGATATTGTACACATAGTACACAATGCACAGTTAATGAAATAGAAAGCAAAAATGCTCCAAATGCAGTCACGGATCATATTACCATACGTCTTAGTGCGATAAAATAACACAATAAACACAAACTATTGAATTGAACTAATTATAATAATCTAAATCAGAATATCCCAGGAACTATTTTGACCCTAGAGAAGGCAGTGTCTAAAATGAAATTCAATGATAAGGAAATTTCTAAATTGTATTCCATTTGAAAAAAATATTGGAAGACAACCTTCTGTATTACTACGACGGTCTATCGCAATTAGTTCCGTATGAGGACTGTGATGAGAGGTTATGCGGAGTTAATAAATATGTCCACAAATATTCACACACAGCATCACATTACATCGTGTGCTAAACACACCATGCGAAAATATTTTTCAATGACTTTCCTTTCGCACTTTCATCATTTCATTTTGAGATGTCTTTCCCTGGAATGGATTAACTGATTAGATACCTGTTTTATTGATAGACTTTGGCAATTAGTATCCACTACTTTTTCTTTTATCTCTCCGTAGAAGTGAAATGAAATCTCAAGAATATTATCAAATTTCATTGCTCTTTGCTCTTTGCTCTTTTACTTGTTTCAGTCATTTGACTGCGGCCATGCTGGAGCACCGCCTTTAGTCGAGCAAATCGACTCCGGGACTTATTCTTTGTAAGCCCTGTACTTATTCTATCGGTCTCTTTTGCCAAACCGCTAAGTGGCGGGGACGTAAACACACCAGCATCGGTTGTCAAGCGATGTTGAGGGGACAAACACAGACACACAAACACACACACATATATACATATATATATACATATATACGACAGGCTTCTTTCAGTTTCCGTCTACCAAATCCACTCACAAGGCATTGGTCGGCCCGGGCCTATAGCAGAAGACACTTGCCCAAGATGCCACGCAGTGGGACTGAACCCGGAACCATGTGGTTGGTTAGCAAGCTACTTACCACACAGCCACTCCTGCGCCTCATTGTTTTTTTAAAATATTTTGGTCACGAGCTTATCATAAGATAACACATATCTACCTAAGTACGAAATGTACCTAACGCACGGCTGCCAGAGACAAGGTAGTTTTTCCTTCAGAGAATCAACATATATTTCAAATTGCATTTTGTACCCTTCTTTATTACAGTTTTGATAAATTCTGGTGCGATCATCTGTCAGGAAAATGTTCATTCAAATATAAGTGTTTTATCCATTGACGTTGAATAGTTTCTCCGAGCGTCATCACCCAATAACAATGTATAATCTTATTTTCAACTGAATATTTTGTTTTATTATGTTGTCCTAGATTCACACTCATTGTAAGAGTAGGTTTTTTCTGCGTGTTTGTATTTACTTGATTCCGCCAAGAAAGAAAGGATTTTCGTTTCTTTTCTATCTGTCTTGTAGATATTTATATCAGCTTTTATATATTTATAACTAGATAATATTATCGACAACCAGCAAAAGATATAGTATACTCATATTTTTGAAAACTTCCACTTCTTTCTGTTCAGGCTACAAATATTATATCTGAATCGGTGTTAGCGATGTATATACTTATTTTCATTGTATTTTGTCCTTTGTCACTCAAATTTACAGTTGCGAATATTAGCAATATAGCATATTACTAGACCTCCTAGAACACTGAAATTCCTTAGATAATTTTCTAATTTAGCTTTCCATCAACACACACACGCACGCACATGCACACACATATACACTAACAGTTTCCAAACTATTATTTCATACATGTCATTCAACTAGTAATCACGTCTCATTGTCGAATATATTTTTTCCTCTCTTCAATATTACATAGGAAATTTTAGAACTAATACTCAAACAAAATTTATACAGAGCATGAGACAAAATCTCCTTTTTTTTCTTATATGAACTATCCAAATTAGACAGTTTGAGGTCATTCATGTAAAATATATCGTTGCTTTACTTGATATCTTGACATACCATTTTTTTCTTTTATTTCACATTCACTCTGTATATATAATTTGATGCTTATTTTCTACGACTATTGCACTGGTAATATTCTTCGTGTCACTCGTCAATTTTATAGCTCTGATATATGTCATTTCCGCTCTACCGAACATTCTTTAAAATACCTTTTCTGCGTATGGATTGTCCTGGCAAAAGGTCCATCCGAACTCCCGACTTCGTCGTGAACAGAGATTAATCTTCTCTTTTCGCTCCTTTTCGCCACATGGACTCAAATCCCCTCCCCTTTTCATCTAACTATCCTCCTCTCTCCTCTCTTCCTCTCACACCTACTTTCTCCCACCTACCTCTCCTCTCTTTCTCTCATACCTACATCCTCCCACCTACCTCTTCTCTCTTGCTCTGAGCCTACTTCCCCTCTTCAATCCTACCCACCTTCTCACTTCCACCCTCTCCCGTCATCGTCACCCCTCCCTCGTTACCCTATACCTACATATTTCAACCCCACCATCCCTATATATCCCATTCCACTCCAACCCTTACACACTACCCTTGCTTTCCCCAATCTCGCCTTCCCCAGACCCCAACAGCACCGCGTCGGGGTAAATCGGAATTTTTCATGCTATGAATCAGGGCTTGATTAAGAACGATTGGGTTAATAGTGGCATAATAGCTCTCTATATGTCGTTGCAAGACTTTACTATTCTTACTAATTTCTAGGAGGTTAAACCATCCAACCACCTCTTGGGTATCGAACCAGAGGGCTAATCTAATTTTAGACTTAAGGACTGGTATTATCCTATCAATGATTTTGTTTTACTAATAATGCCTATAATTAGAGTTAGAAGGACTAATCAATTTGTCGACGATAAAGTTAGGTTTTTGTTCCTTAAGTATAATCCCGGATTTTCGAGGGACGTAGGGTTCGGTTCTATCATCTATATTTAGATCTCTGACGATTTGTAGCCCTGAATTGTTAATTCTTTTTAATACGTCGTTACTAGCGTGTCTATATTTGCTGCGTAATTCCTTCCTAATCATAGACTTATATAGCTCAATATCAACACTCTTATATTCTTTTACTTGTTACAGTCATTTGAATGTGACCATGCTGGAGCACCGCCTTTAGTCGAGCAAATCGACTCCAGAACTTATTCTTTGTAAGCCTAGTTCTTATATCGGTCTTTTTGCCGAACGGTTAAGTTACGGGAACCTAAACACACCAGCATCGGTTGTCAAGCGATGTTGGGGGGACAAACACAGACACACAAACATATACACACACATACATACATATATATATGAGGTAGTAATTGTGCGCGGCTGAAGAAGGCCATAGACACACATTATGCATTGTTATAAATCCGTCTAATAAAGGCCCGAAACATATGTACCGCTGAATCATTGGCATCATGTTTCTATTTTGATTAATATATATATGTATATATATATACATATATACGATGGGCTTCTTTCAGTTTTCGTCTACCAAACCCACTCACAAGGCTTTGGTCGGCCCGAGGCTATAGTAGAAGACACTTACCCAAGGTGCCACTGCACCAGTTCTGGGGACTGAACCCGGAACCATGTGGTT
>NC_042997.1:180190931-180235931 GCF_006345805.1 Octopus sinensis
AAACTACTTTAGGAATGAGCACCCAGGTGCAAAATTTCCCCAAGACACCAGATGAAGGCTGGAGGGTATATCAGCCGAAAAGTTGTGTTAACAACAAACAAGATGAGGAAAAATATCCGTCAAATGTAAATAATGTAAACAATGTACATAATTCCTCATGTCTTAAATATACAAGTGTCTTTTGGAGTGTTTTAATTTGATAAGTGTTAAAAAAATAGCGACTTAAATGCATAGGATAAGATCATAACATTATTTAGCCCTTCTTCACATGGAATCCCTTGCAGTAGAAAGCGAGATTACCTTGGATATTTTCGCATCTGAAGTTTATTCTATCAAGCATAGTTCGTGTATAATTTATTATATTCTTTTAATACATAGACTGGAGAATTTTTAGACTGCAAAACCGAGAATATGATATAAATATACTTTTCTCGAGGCATTGTTAATGTAAATTAATTGAAATCTTTCCACCTGAGAATCAAAACCAAGATGCAAACTCGTTTTACTGTGAAATTTATGGTATTGAATTCTGGCACTATAATAACTTGTTATATGTATATAAGTGCATGTATTATAATCAGCTTTCAGCAATCACTATATGTCATGCATTCTTAATAAAATTTATTGCCCAAAGCAAAATATAGAAACTTCCATGAATAATTACACATGTCGCAATTCTCGATTAGAATATACCATACGACAGAAAAGAAATAATGATGCGAAGAAATATACAGGCGTTATAAATATAATATCTTACGTAAACTATGGTGTTTGAAAGTAACTGCAATAAGACATATATAACTACTGTTGAAATATATTTCTGTGTAATTAACATATGTTAACGAAATCACACAACATACTAGGAAAATATTCTGAGTATAACAAACACTCAAAATATGCTGAAGTAATCATTGCAGACCCAAATCGCTAGAGGTCTAGAGAGATGCTTCAGAAATCTCGTTAGAAAGAAAGTGATGCATGATTATTTAGCAAATATTCATGAATTGTTCAAAATAAAATATACAAAACAGCTAAAAGTGAATTTCTCATGTATTTTCCATTTAAAGTCAAATATCAGATTTCGAGATATGCTGTGTGACACATTGAAACACATCAGTAAGATACTGATTGAAACATGAGGAAGTAAAGGTAGTGATAAAGATTAAAGCCTGAAAGCTAATATATTCGGCTCACATTCTTACATGGCATTAAATTCTTAATTCTAATGTGGATGATAGCCTACGTCAGAATTAACATTAGTAGCGAATCTGAAAATCCGTATCTAATCTCCCATCGATGACAATAACTAATTACTTCTACGTAGGCATTAATCGATAATGCCTATATCAGTATCTAATTATTTCTATATCTAAACGGACTTATTTCATAATTAATATCAATATCCATGGAAACATGTTTTATTATAATCTTCCTAAATGCTATCAATACATGAGTGTTGCGATACATGTTTTAGATATTATATCTAATCTAACGAATCTAGTGAAACACATCAAATATATTGAAATAAACGAGCGCACTCGGGGACACATACTTAAAGTAATATATACTCACGCACGCACAGAAACATGCGGGTGGGTATGGATATATGCATATGAGAATGTATGTGTCTGTGTGTGTACATGTGTATGTACGTGTATGTGTATGTGTGCGTTTGGTGTGGGTGTTGTGTGTGTGTGTGTAGTGTATGATCGCGTGTACAATCAGATATACATGTTGGTATAAGTATTTGTACATTTCCGAACAGAAAACACCGATGTATATATGCGATAGTCTTTGTGCATGTGTGTGTTTGCGTTTGTGTGTGTGAGAGTTTGTGTGTGTGTGTGTGTGTGTGTGTGTGTGTCTGTGTGTCTGTGTGTCTGTGTGTGTGTGTATGTCTGTATGTCTGTGTGTGTGTCTGTGTATTTTTGTTGGTGTGTATTTGTGTATCCAAGGAAAATACCCGTGTTTCACACGTTTAGAAATAGCTAGAAATGGTTCAAATTTACACCTAATGAAGGCATGTTCATTTAACAGGTTACTATTTTATTATTTTGGGATTTCGTTTTTTTTACTTGGTTCAGTCATTTAACTGCGGCCATGCTGGAGCACCCCCTTTAGTCGAGCAAATCGACACCAGAGCTTATTTTTTGTAAGTCTCGTACTTATTCTATCGGTCTCTTTTGCAGAACCGCTAAGTTACGGGAACATAAACACACCAGCATCGGTTGTCAAGCGATGTTGGAGGGACAAACATAAACACACAAAAATACACAGACACACACACGTATATATATATACGACGGGTTTTTCCAGTTTTCGTCTACCAAATCCACTCACAAGGCTATGGTCGCCACGAGGCTATAGTAGAAGACACTTGCGCAAGGTGCTACGCAGTGGAACTGAACCCATGACAATGTGTTTGGTAAGCAAGCTACTTACCACACAGTTACACCTGCGCCTATGTTTTCTGACATTTAAGTAATGAAAATCTTTTGAAGTGCGCGTATAGCAGACACATATTTCGTACTGCACCAATCATTATCCATATGAAATAAGAAAACTTGATGAAGTGAATGTGAAAATAAGTATATTTCTTTTGAAACTGTTATTCGCCATAGAATATTAAATTTCATTCATGAAAATCAAAACATAAATATTGGGTGATGAGACAAAAATGGAAATATTATTCTCATATTCATACTATATAGATATGGCAGTTTTAGAGAAAACCTGAACATTACAACCTCTGTGGATGCGGTGCCAAAGGCATAATATTAAAGTCGCGATGACATGCGGCTTCTGTAATAGATCTGTACTCATCATCACAGCAACTTTTCATGGCAATTTAATGCCAACGCCAGAATTTTTTATCTCTCTGATTGTAACAAAAGAAACATCAATAGAAGACACACACGCACACGCACTTACATACTCACATATATATACATTTAAACAAAAGGCGGCCAGCTGGCAGAAACGTTACCACGCCGGGCGAAATGCGTAGCCGTATTTCGTCTGCCGTTACGTTCTGGGTTCAAATTCCTCCGTGGTCGACTTTGCTTTTCATCCTTTCGGGATCGATAAATTAAGTACCAGTTACGCACTGGGGTCGATGTAATCGACTTAATCCGTTTGTCTGTCCTCGTTTGTCCCCTCTGCGTTTAGCCCCTTGTGGGTAGTAAAGAAATATATATATACATTTAATACACAAACACACGCACATATAATCGACGGCACATAGTCAGTGTGTGTTCTTGCTTGTTCGCCAGTACGCTAACGTATAACGCTTTGGGAACGATTCACTTATAGCCTTGGATGCTAAAGCACCTAAATCGAGCCTGGGACGAACTGAATCATCCGTCTGTGACTATACATAATTCAGATAAGGTCCAAAAAATGACGAAATATCGATATCCATCTCTCCTGAAAGGAATTGCAGGCGAGTTGCCTCGCCTCTGTATGACTTTCAGACTTTTAACATACAGTGCTATGAGGATGTCATTCCCAAAGCGCTATCAAGACGATGTCATACTATAAACTTGTTTGCGGAAGGCAACAGAAGTTACCGAGGCTTGACTAAGAAATTTTGCTGCTCCAACCGTTTTCACCCTATTTTGCGGCACTTGACAGCGCAAAAAATTGGTACGACCACAAACCTGATGGCATCGTCGTAAATAGGAAAGCAAAGATCCTATGGGATTTTATGATTAGGTCCGACCATGAGATAGAGAATAAGAAGCTGGATATAGTCTTAATTGAGAAATAAAACAAACTATACTGGATCATAGATATAGCATTCCCAGCTGACAAAAAGGAATGCAATAAGGAAGAAAGGAAAGTTGAGCGATATGATAGGTTAGCTTGGGAAGTTAAGTAATTGTGGTCGATGAAAAATGTAGCAGTAGTACAAATAATTGTCGGATCCCTGGGTACAGTGAGCAAAATTCTTGAGCAGTACATGGAACACATAAGGGCTGCAATAAGGGTGGTGCTCTTGCAGAAAATAGCACTGCTTGGAACTGCTAGAACACCCCGGAAAGTTCTAGAAAATTATGAGGTGTTACTTTAGTTCACTGTTGTTGAACAGCAGACATTGTTCAACTACAGCGTTAGAAGCTGAGCAAAGGCAATAATAATAATAATAATAATAATAATAATAATAATAATAATAATAATAATAATAATAATAATAATAATAATAATAATAGATATAATAAACTAGACAATTGTAAAAATATAATTAAACATTGGCTGAGAATCATATTATACATGAAAATAAGAATAATGATAATAATACAGGTGATAAGAAACGGAAAAATAATAATTGGATAAATAATAATTATTGTAAACTTCTACTAAAAAAAGAATAACAAGAAGAAGCGAACTAAAATAAAAATAAAAATGAGAAGAATATGAAAAACAAAATAGTTAGGAAGAAATTTATACTATGCGTGAATAAAAACTATATTGGGTGGGGGAAATGAAAACGAGAATAAGGAAGATTTGGAAAAAGCTATATGAATCATAATTCCCTTCGCGAAACAATTAAAGACTAATTTTGTTCAATCTATTAGGCAGATTATAAATAAAAACTTTAAGAACATTAGATATGGGGAAAATATTTAATGGCAAATATATAAGAATTGGATTCTTTGTTTCCCAAAATCTCTTTACAATAATATCATCGATAAATAACAGAAAACTTGATCAATTCTGCGAAAATAGAAACAAAAATAGAAACGAATAGAAAAAGGTAGAAGAAAATATGGATAACTGTAAGAACACCTACATAGACAAAACGAAATATGAATCTACAACTGATAATAGTACTACAGATTCCATTCAAAATAAATACTGTAATTGTAGAGGTTCTGAAAGATGCAAGTTAGACAGGGATTGCAAAAGAAAAAGCGTCGTATACCAGGTGATTCTAACTACCCAATATAGGAGAAACGGAGAACTGGGTTAAATTTAGAATAGTGAATCATGAATCGACATTTAGGGAGAAAATAAAATGGCTAGTGCAGAATTATCAAGAAAAATATGGCAACTGGAAGGAAATAAATTTAACTACATAATTAAATGGTAGATTTTAGCACACGCTCGAAATTACAAAATTAATAATAAATTCTGTAAATTATGCGTGGAAGAAAACTATAAAATAATGAAAACAAAAAGAAACCTTATTAACATGAGAAATAAAAACCTACCCTCATGTAAACACATAACCAAATATCTATTTATGAAACTTAAGTGAAGTATAAATGGGATTTGATGTCAGTTAAAAATGAAAATCCAATTTTAAAACTATATATATACATGAATATATTAAATTAATAGCTGAAATTAGGTATTTAAATAGGAAAATATTAAGTAACAAGAACACTATAGAGACTAAGTTGTCAAGAAAATATAATAGAAATTATACTCAACTAAAATTGAATATCACTATACGAATATATCTGATACCAGAGAGTATATCTATATGTGTATGTATGTACATGTGAATATAAAAAATGTATACAGGTATATAAACCTATTTCCAGGGAAGTGTATCTTTATCTATTTGATGCGACTCTACTCTATACTGTTCCTCTCTTATCTATTCTCTAATTCTCTTTTTCCAACCATACACAGTTTTCTATCTGTATTCCTCTCCTTATTCCTCTCTTTCTCTCTCTCTCGTTGCACACACGTGACTGTCGTCCAACTTTCTCTGCCTCACGTGATCATCTTTCTTTTCTTTCAGGACTGCATTAAGGACATCACGTATCCTATCTCTTCTACCTTTTCTCTTGCCAAAGAAAAAATATTTCTCCAGCGATCGCTATTTTACCCTCGTTCGGTTTCATTGTATGTCTCCACTGTCCTGGTTTTGCTCCCACCTTTGACTCTTCAATAAATCCCAAATTTTGATTTGGTACTTATGGGAGTAACTGTCTTTGAAGACTCATATTGTCGTTCAATGCTCGAAATGAGTTGTAGATAGACTGCCGACAACTGAAGAAGTATCGTTCTTTATGTTACTTGTCCTGTTTTCCATATTCTCGTTTGCAAATTGAACTAATTTCCTTTCGTATTTCATGTTGGTTACTGTTGATGTCGTCCTGTATCCGTATATGCATGTGAGTATATATATACATATATATATAACTAATGTAGGATAAAATATTTTCGAAAAAAATTTTATCAATGGCCAGCATATCAAAAAATACCTTTAAGGGTTAAATTTATATATAACTTACAAAATAAGGGCAAAAGAAAAATTCTAATGCCAAATATATATATAAATTATATATATATGTATAATTTATATTATTATTTAATTGAACGCCACGCATCCATTTCGAAGTAAGTTTATATTTAAAATATCTATATGGTTCGATTATATTATAAGTCTATGAGCATTAATATTTCTGTGACAAAATATATATGCAACTATACAGAGATAAAATTAATGAATAAAGAAATAACCTATGTTATAGGATCACAATGATTAATAATCGTAATAAATAATTGAAGGAATCCCCTCTACTATATCAGGATTTCTGGGCCATGTGGTATGCAAATTTTCATTATGTTGATGATATACATTTATTTTTTATGTTGTATTGGTTAATATAATTATGAATTGTATATATGTGTATGCGCATTTGATATGTATAGGTGCGCATTGAGGTAAAAATATATGACAGTATATGCTAGTATGTTTATATATTAAGAAGTTATTACTGGTTAATAAGCACATACGCACATGGATCTATATGTATGTGAATATATGTCTATGTATTAAAAATATATATACGTGTACGTATATATATATATATATATATATATATTATATATATATATAGAGAGAGAGAGAGAGAGAAAGATACATAGATAGATATAGATATAGATATATACATACACATGTGTATATAATGTTGTTTGTTCCTTCTTGAGCCATGCCTGGATCATAAGTGCCGGTTTCCCGGTTTCCTTGGCGTATAGGTTCCCCACCTGGACGGGACGCCGGTCCGTCGCAGGTGAGCTGCAAGATGCAGAAGGAAAGATTGAGAGAAAGTTGTGGCGAAAGAGTCAACAGAAGTTCGCCATTACCTTCTGCCGGAGCCGCGTGCAGCTTAGGTGTTTTCACTCATAAACGCACACATCACCCAGTCTGAGATTCGAACTCGCGATCCCTCGACCGCGAGTTCGCTGCTCTAACCACAAACCATATGTCTCCACGTATGTATATAAGGAGAAAGCTTGTAACTTTATTTAGATTTTATCTTAGATATTAAAGCGTCAATTATAATTATCTGGTAATCAGTTATTAACTTATTTTACCAAAAACAATCCTGTATTGTTTCCTCTTCGTGTCGGAGATAAACAAATGATAACTGGAATTAACAATGGAATCAATTTGAATTGAGGTATGAAATGTTATCTCCTCTTATATTGAAAATAATAAAATAAGAGAAAGGATTAACATCGTGGTTTAAAGCATTTTTTTACATAATACATATTGCTAATACTGGGAAATAAATATAATAAATAAGAAATTGATGAAATGCATCATTTTATGGAAGTGTATATAGTAACAACAGTGGAGGAGCGTTGTTTAGTGGTTAGAATGTTGAACTCATGACTGTAAGGTTGTGGTTTCGATTCCTGGATCGGGAGATGCGTTGTGTTCTTGAGCAAAACACTTCATTTCACGTAGCTCTAGTCCACTCAGCTGGTAAGAATGAGTAATCCTGAGACGGACCGGCGTCCCGTCCAGGTTAGGAATTTCTACGCCACTGAAACTGGGAAACCGGCCCTTATGAATCTGGCATGGCTCGAGAAAGAACATTTATTATATTTATATAGTAACGACAAGGTAAATAAGTATATTTGGTTTGTTTCAATTACGAAAGGAATATGCTTATCCGAAATGTAGGCTTAGAATCATAGAAAACAAAATAGATATTTTAATGGGTGATATATTTAAATAGATATATCAAGTTATTAATTTAAAGATAATTAATGTAATTAAATAATAGTATTATGAATTTGTTGAATTTACTACATATAAGGAATAGGAAAAACTATCGATAGATCTTATATTGTTGTTTGTAACTAAAAATACGGTGTTAAAATGTATATGAGATATGGTTGATGGCAGTTACTCAAAGGTTAAATAGGATATTGTTTTATTAAAAAATAGCTTTAACCCCTTATATGTTATGTTTTGTCCTTTATTTCATTTGCGTTCCATCTTTTTATTTTTATATATACATATAGCGGCGCACGTACACTTTTGCTCATTTTGTAGTAAGAATGCATCTATTTATTTTACAGTTTTTTTACCATATCTTTTAGTCTTCCTCACACTTTCTTCTCTTTTTTTCGTCCACCTTCTCTCACATTTCTTGGTCCTCTCTTTCTTTAACTCCTACTTTCCTTCTCATTTACCTCCCCTGTACCTTTCCCTTTGTCTCTTTGATTTTTTTCTATTCCTTCACTCCGCTTCCCCTACCACTTTCTTCTCCTTCAACGTGGTTCGGTGTTCGGCCTGCCATGGCCTTTCTTACTTAGCCTGACTACCGACCGCCAACACCACTTATGTTCATCTACTATGTTCCTGCCTTAAGGCTTTCAATTTATACACGCCAGCTCAGCTTAATTCATCCTCAGTCGAAAGACACCTGTTGTTTTATTCTTGGTGTTTGCATTTGTAATTGTGTAACATGTTCTCCGTTTTTTTGTTGTACACGTTCGCTTGCTTTCATACAAAAAAATCGAATGCTCTTAGCTTAGACTATTTAGGAGCAACCTGATTGAGATGTCTCAAGTGGAACTGCCCGGAAATGTAGGGACGTCTGTAAATTGACTGACGAAAGAGAGACACGAATGAACCGTCCTTTTTTCCTGTTCCTCTAATTGTTGTTTTTCCTGTCCGTCTTGTATCATCTATGTGTCCGGATGTTTTATTGTGCTGCATAGTTTTTTTTTCCATTTGATATATGCGTGTGTGTTTATGTGTATGTATATATATATATATATATATATATATATATATATATATATATATATATGTGTGGGTGGACGTATATAGATAATGATGTATGTATCTTTCTCCACATTAAGTTTCTGAATGTTTGTAGAACGATATGTAAATATGATTGTTTCCACAGTGTGTTTCGTGGTGTGAGTGTATATAATACCTAAACATACACAGATACACACGCACAAACACACATAACACTGACACACACGTGGGTGTACATATCTGTGTATGTCTGTGTGCCTGTGTTAGTAATATAGTTATACATTCTATGTCCATCACCGTAGGTGCTCTACACTATCTCTTATGAAATTTATTCTCATTATTTTGTACCTCTACAAATTAAATATTTTCGAAATTTAATGAATTCAGAATATAAAAGCGTTGTTGTCGTTTCTTACACAACTTGACCTGAGATCGTGTGTTAAAATTGCTTCCGTGAAAATGTTATAGTGTTGAGTCCTCAATTATACGCCGAAAATGTTGTTACTCGATGAAATAAACTGAAATTTCAAGTGTATTTAACAGCTGTTTGTTTTATTAGAATGGTTCTTCTACGAATGAATATGTTTACATAGAGATGGGCACATATGTGGCCTATTAATGATTGTTTGTAAATATTAAGCCTGTTATATGTTGAATGAATACATGAATTTTTGTATCAGCATTCGCCTATGTATGTGTATATGGCAACAAAAATCGCGCTTACAAAATACATCCCGTGTTGCTTTGGATATAGATATTGATTCTAAGCATATGATCCCTTAATCATTAGGAACCAGCAAACAATGAGATGTGCCTACATATGATGATGTGAAATATAAAACCATTAGATTTGTAATAAAGGCATTGATATTAGGACAATCGCAATATTAAAAACAATAATATTTGCACTATATACAGGTGCACACTTGCTAAATACAGATTATATGTTGTACAAAATCCTTTTATCTCCATTCATTATATGTGGTTCTTAATATATATATGTACATATATATATATATATATATATATACATATATATACATATATACATATATATGCATGTATATATATATGTATATATATTTGTATGAATCTATATATGTATATGTATGTATATATATATATCAGCATGTTTATATCGATATTATATATTGCATTTATAGAAATATAATTCCATATATTGGAAACATTCATGATATAATATACATTTAATATGCGTGTCTTGATGTCCAGTTCTAGGAGGTTTTGTAATACATACACACAAACGCACGCAAACACACACACGTACACACATTCAAACACACACACACACACACATATATATATATATACATTACGTATCTTCATGGTTTTTTTATGTGGAATTGCTTGAATGAGAACGTTACATTTATACGGATATGCCTGCTTACATACATAAAAGAATGCATATATATTTATAGTCATACGTAAATATATTCATGTGTATACACACAGAAGCATATAATTATGGCATATATATATATATATATATTGTACATCTATATGTAGATCTATATAGACAGGCAGACAGAGAGGCAGGCAGACAGATAGAGAGACAATCATGCAGACAGACGGACACACAGACAGATAGATAGATAGATAGATAGATAGATAGATAGATAGATAGATAGATAGATAGATAGATAGATAGATAGATAGATAGATAGATAGATAGATAGATCGATAGATAGACAGACAAACAGATAGATAGATATTCACAGATACTGAGAGAAAGGGGATGATAGGAAGGCAGAAAGATAGTAATCATTTCATAACAATTTCTACTAACATTAAACGTTTTAATCTATACGCGTTTAATATTGGGACCACATATAAGCTTGCACATGATTCTACGATTCATTTCTATTCAATATTGCTTTGAGATATTGTTATAATTTTATCATCTTCATTGCATTACTCATACTAGCGATTCCTGTATTTACTTTAAACTTTCGCTCTTGCGTTGCGCCTGCAAATAATTTTGTTATTACTTAGTTAATCTTTTATGCACATAACTTCTTTCTTTTTATTTTTCTAATCTATTCTTCCTCTTCCCATTTCATTTTCTTTTTCTTTGAATACGTAAAATAGCAGAAAAATTATCTTCCTGAGGCAAATTATAGTAAACTACTTCATTTCCGGCGGACAAGAAACCATTATATCTGAAGTAGAGAAATGAAGGTCAACATGTATCACAGGCCTTCACCCTCTTCACTGATGCCTAAACCAATTTCTCATAATTTCCGGATTAGCCACAAGATTTTTAGAAAATATCTACTTGAATATTAATACCTAGAGATATAACAGTCAAACAAATATTTATTGAGATAATCCACAATACATGTCGTAAGAATATTCGACAAATCAATACCTCAACATTCTCGTCATTTTCTCACATTACTTTCCATGTGAGAATTATAAATGTAAAGTAGATTGTAAATTGATGATAGGATTTTCAACAAGCTTACGTATCTGAGCGAATTTATAAGGAATGGAAATATATTCATAGATGTTGCAAGCTGTATGAGATAAAGTAAATTAAAATGTATTTTGGATTGCAAACAAAGTTATATTTGGTAACTTAAAGTGTGATAACGTTTAGTTCCAATATTTTTTATAGGAATACTCTGGTCGAAATTATACCATTCATGTGATGGACATTGTCTATTTTCGAAAATTCTTTGATGATTGTGTATGTGCAATCATAAATGAAAACATTTACCTTGTTGAAAGAGAAGCATATTTAATCCATTATAGTGCACACAATAAAACAAATATCGTAACTACAAGAGAAAAATATTCCCTTTCTACCACAAATAGTAGATTTACATAGAGGAGCACAATTATTTTTATGTTAATAAGATCGATAATTAATTAACCTCAACTCACTTTCCGCAAATATTGATCACATCTGTTAATAATAAAAACAGTGTCTTCCTTCCACAAAACTAATTATCCACTGCGATGATTCCTATTCATAAAACAATATTTTTTTCGATTTCAAAATTACACCAATGCAGTAAAATGAATATGTAAAAACGTCAGTTATTCATGGTGGCTTACTACCTCTTCTTTTGCTTTGTTATAAATTTTATATAAAATGAAACGAAAAGACCGAAGACATTAATGCAGAAATTATTTCATATCAATATTCAGCAGATGATATTATTCGTAGAAATTGACGCGCTTTATATATTAAAACTTTAATTTTATTGTGTCTATAACCCCGGTGTTTTATACGAAGTTCCATCATATATATAGGAATATTCAGTAACTCAATAAATAAATCAGAATTTACACTGGTTACACTTTGCAAATATCTATCAACAACATTATCTCTCCTTATATTCTACCTCCCCATATATCAATATCTGTATACGCAATGTATGACTGTATGATGTGTGTATGTACATATAGCGAGGTGCAATGAGAGATAGAGAAAGAGAGAGACAGAGACAGAGACAGAGAAACAGAGAGATAGAGAAAGAAGCACTCGCATATTTACATCTAAAATATACAATATAGAAATGAATTATTTTATTTCCACCGAGCGCCGCCTTGTGCAGATCGATTCTAAGATGTCCTGAAACCATCCAGATACATATGATTAGATTTAGTAAATGGAAACTGTGCGGAATACCAGCTTAAATATGTCTATATGTACCTCGGTGTCTTTTTGTATGTTTGCCTCTCAGCGCTTCGCAAGTGTTGATGCTTATGTCACGTCTGTAAACTAAACGCTAGGTAATGTGAATCGATAAAATAACAAGCAGAAAAAAACTCAGGTATTATGGCCAAAGTGTTCGAATTGAACCTTTAAGTTTCGAACTCAATATGCGTACAAAACAGATCAATGAATAAAGAGAGCAAAAAAGTGGAGATGAATATACGTGTGCACTCGTGTGTTTAAGTATGTACACACACAAACATATATAGATAGATAGATAAAGAGAGAGAGAGAGATATTGGTATGTTCGTGTAACCTATATATAGCGCCTATATAAACAGGGCTGATTTAGCTGTTTCTTCGTAGATTTCAGAAAATATCTTCAGAGATGTAGGGTTAATTTGCATACCCTAAGTGTGAATACTTTATTCTTTAAATATTAGGGCCGGTGAACGGGTATCTCAGTCTACACTCTACCAAATTGTTATAATTTACTTAACATATATATATATATATATATATATATATATATATATATATATATATATATATATATATATATATACCTATATAAACAGGGGCTATTTAGCTGTTTCTCGAAAGACTGAATATATATATATATATATATATATATATATATACATACAAACATATATACATACATACATACATACATACATACATACATACATACATACTACATACATACATACATACATACATATAGATTGAGGAACGCAGTTGAAATTCAGGTTCCATGTTTCCTTGCCAGTAGATACTCTGATATAAAAATGTTTATCCAAGTAGGGGCACTCAGGTAGCTACTCATACTCGAATATATAATTTGAAATTACATTTTCGGCGAGTTACGTCAGGATTCCTTAACGACAAAGTAACCTTCATATATTTAAGGTATTTTCGGCCTGATGATTATGAGCTAGACGATTCCCCTCGTTGAGTAATTATTATCCCAGAGGCTTGCTAGGAAACTTACATAGCCTGAAATTTTCCTACTTCACTCTCGCAGTTTGGATTTTTATTAACATTTATAGCGGTTCAAGTAGCTAACATTAAGCTATAAATCTTTTCTCCTTGTTATCAGTTTATGGAACTGCGATATGGGAAAAGCTTACTTCCCTCGGGGCTGCTTGAAGCTTACAGATTTCTGCACTTAAATCCTCGGATCTTATATTTACACATATATATGTAAACATATACATACATACATACATATATATATATATATATATATAATATATATATATATATATATTATATATATATATATATATATATATATATATATATGTATGTATATATATATTATATATATATATATATATATATATATTCTTTGTAACTGGTTGAAACATATATATATATATATTTCAACCAATTACAAAGAATTCGAAGACGGATGCATCTTCAAATTAATTTTTAATGTCACAATTTATCATACAGCATAAAATGACCGACGTGTGTTTCTACTGCAAAGCATACAGTTGTGCATGCAACTTAGCATAATCTGCAGTACCTCTTCATTTAGGTTATTTCCACAAGCATGGTTCGGAGTGATCTCAGTTTATTTACTCGTGACAACGTTATTTCCTTATTCTACACTGTTTAAGATACAAATAAAAGCGACGTAAGACATGCTGAAATTTGACAAGACTATAAATCTATTTCTAAGCTAACCTCAAGTTGACAACAATTCAGGACGAAATTGAGAGTTTTATACAAATTAAATTAGGCCAAAGTATATATCATTGTTCCAATAGAATTTCTCTAAGTGTTTAACTGGTATACATGCTAGCGAACCCATAGCTGAGACCCTAACATATGCTACTTCTCGGAGTCAATGAATCCCCCAGGAGTAATAATAGCAAAGAGGTGGTCCCACACTCCTCAAAACGCTAGGATTGCCATATCAGGACCCCCATTTGCAGTTTATTGCTATATCTAAACCATACATACACGCAAACATATGTATGTATGTATGTATGTTTTTATGTATGTATGTATGTATGTATGTATGTATGTATGTATGTATGTATGTATGTATGTATGTATGTATGTATGTACACATGCATACACTCATGAGCTTTCCCAAATGGATACCATTCGCATTATATATGAAGATATATTCGAAAGGAGTGGAACATTTATATAATTATGCGAGAATGTATTTTCGTTTATTTATTTATTCATTCATTTTGTCATCGAGGAAAACTATCACCTAATTGATAAATATTGAAATGTGCATAGATAATTTAAATGGATGAAACACATTGTTTGAATTCATTGATAACAAAATTCCTTTCTTGACTGTATGCCCATTGTTCATAAATAAATGAAACTAAAAGCAAGAGGATGAGTTTGAAAAATAAAATAATCGAAAAATAAATCATGAAAGACAATGAAAAAATGTAATATTGGCATTCTAATGTCTACTTTTCTGTCCATATTATTTGAACCTGTCGCCTGTCGATTAGTAAGTTTAATGTATGGAAAAATGTTCTGCAACTAGCCATTAAATATGTATAGCATGTAACAACTGGAAACCCGACCATGTGTTGTTTGTAGTTGAAATGTAGATACAAATTGGCGATCCGCCAGATTCGCAGATAAAACAAGACAAAACTTGATTAACTCGCTCATCCACACCCACAAGAAAAACTGCTTCTAATCAGAGCAAAATAAAAATAATGACAAAAATACTAACAATTCGGTGGAATAACGAAGCCGTTAATTCGTCACTTTCAGTGTTTTCTCTAGAATCTATATTTTTAAGTACCCTCCACCGAATGCTTTAGAGAGTAAAATTTATATTTCATCCTTGCTTTGGTCGATAAAATACTGCAGTTTGGCAAAATTTGCAGCCTTTTCCCAATTTAAAAATACTTAATTCATACCTCAATAATATTTTCTAACATACGTTTCACGAAACAGAGTATATAATGAGATTAATTTAATAATGGTGTTTTATTTAAACTACGGATGACTGGTAATTATTTAATCTAAGTTGAAGTTTGAAATTTGAAGTCAATGTAATTGGAATATTGCTTCAGGAGATAAATGTGAGAACTATTGACTTAAACATTGTAGATTATTCAAACCCCGATATTGCTACCCTGCACCATCTATAATGAGAGCGTACAAACATGAGAGCCTTAATTGTCGCTCGATCAGCTAGATGTATCAATCGATCCTCATTATTTTTACATCCTAGCGTCATAAAATTGAAACATCGTATAATTGGGAGCGGATTTCCCTACGAATACGAAAATTACAGTCATAGCTGAATTCATTTTTATCATATACCGGCTGGCATGAGAGTAAACAGTAGCAACACCAACAACAACAACGACGATGAGAAAGATAGTGAAAGGTAATCTGAGTAGTTGGTCGAATTCACGAATGTATATAGCATATATTAATTAAATCCTATTCTACAATAAACAATAAACAGTACATAGAGTAATTTCGTTGTAAACATAACTTTAAAACAGCTAACTTCTCAGGTGTAGCGTCTTTGATAAAAAATGAAAGCAAAACGATACAATGAAAGAAATGACCATTCGGTAGTGAGCATTTCTGAACGCTTCTTTTGTTAAATATGTGGCTTGTCGATGAATATGTTCACTGTAATATATTTTTTTGCAAATTGCCATTAAATATGCACAGCATGTAACAATCCGTGTTGGCAGTGGTCTAACCAACGGCAAAGGCAAAAACAATAGCATAGACAACACGATATTCTCAAATTCTATTCTATATCGCTGATCACAATGCGCTTCGCATTGTTTTCACCTTCAAATGACGCCACCCCGCTGGCTAAGTGAGCTGGCCAACAGACGAAAGAGTGAGAGAAAAAGTTGTGGCGGAAGAGTTCAGCACCACCCCCTGCCGGAACATCGTGGAGCTATAGGTATTTTCGCTCAATAAACACTCAAAACGCCCGGTCTGGGAATCGAAACCGCGATCCTACGACCGCGAGTCCGCTACCCTAAACTCTGGGCCATTGCGCCTCCATATATCGCATTACTAATATATTTTAAATTGATGGAGTTTCACCTCAGAAAACGAAGGGATATAGATTAATATACTGAAAAGTTATTGTCAACAGTTACACTAATTCAGCTTCCATACAGTTCTGTGAACACGAAGAAGAGGTCGAATGCGAAACATTATCTTACACTTTTTGTTTTGCTATAGCAATTTTTTTTCTCACATATTCGTCCAACTATTCCTTTACTGATAGCAATAACAAAAATATGAAACCTTTAAACCAATCTAACGTTACAATAGAATTTATTGTCATCAGCGCTAAGCTTTAGGCTTACACAAATTTATTATTACAAAGGTCCGTAAGCAATTGTTATTTCTGATGTGGTTCTATTATTCTTATTTAGAGTTCGTAGTTCGGTACTTATTTAGAGTTCGGTGTCCTGTAAACCAACATTAATAGCCTACATGTCTCTTATAAAAAAAAAGTCAGCTATTTAAGAGAAATGCAAAGTAAATCATAAAAATTATAAGCGTTGTTTTTTAAAGAGATGGAGATAAAATTGGGAAATACACGTCAAATCAGTGACCCAGCATCACTTTCATTAAGTTAATTGACTTCAGGTAACCAACAGTTCCTATATTAAAGACGCAGATAAAAAGAAACGCAAAAAGTAAAAAAAAAAGAAAGAAAAAATACAAAGAGAATGACAACAGAAGAACTAATTGAAATTATATTCGTAATGAAGTTTTGTTTCTATAAAAGAAGCAAGAAAACTAAAAACAAAAAAATAAAGAATGAATATTAAGGAAAACTAATTATCAGAAATTGTTCGTAATGTCTTTGTAAATATCTAAAGAGAAAAGACAAACGTACACGCACCGACTTACACATACTCACGCACACCACACACATACACACACACACACATATGTATATATATATAATATATATATATAAATATATCCACATACACACACAGATATATACATAGGTATATATATATATATACATTTATACAGGTATACATATTTATGTGAATATATATATATATATATATATATATAAACACACACACAAGTATTTGTATGAGCGCGTGTACACACACGGGCACAAACACATCCACACTTATATGCACGCACTGATACGCGCAAACACGCACACACATATACACACACACACACACATATAGATAGTACTGGTAAGTTGTTATTACATCATTCATATTTGTCAGAGTGACTAATGGTAACTAATAAGTAACATATAATAATGTCTTAAGTGTCTCCCAAAATAAGGCCACATTAACAAATAATGTAATTATTCGCTAATGTGACTTTATTTTGAGACTTACTATTCTAGGATCTCATATGTAATACATATATATATATATGTATATATATATATATGTATGTATATATATATATATATATATGTGTGTGTGTGTGTGTGTGTGTGTGTGGTGTGTGTGTGTGTGTATATGTAAATATGTAGATGTGTGTTTGCGTTTATGTGTGTATGTGTGTGCATGTGTGCGCGTGCGCTTATATCGGAGATTCTCTTCCATTATAATGACTAATGAAATACCAGAAGCATGAACACGATTAGACAGATGCACATACGCGTGTGTATACATTTTTGCCTTTCTCTCTACATTTTGGTGAGTGTATGTGTATAAGTATAAATAGATATGTATGTATATATTTATATACATATATATATATCTATATATATATATATATATATATATATATATATATATATATATATATATGTGTGTGTGTGTGTGTGTGTGTATGCATGTATGTATCTATGCATGTACGTACGTATGTATGTATAATATCAGGAACCTTCTATGTGTAAATACCGCAACCAGCATGATAGATCACAAAGTATATTGTCAACACAAACGCCTTAAATTAAATGACAATAGTACTATTTCGAACAATCATAGAAAACAAAATATGCCTCGAAATATTAGCTTAATTAACAGAGAAGCAATTATTTTGCACACACTGAATTCTGAAACACTCAGAGAGGAACTGTAACATGTCGAGCTAAGTGATTGAAATATTGGGCACGTCTTCCTCAAACTACACCGAAACAAGTGGAAATTATCAGTAGTTGTCAGGTTCAATTCAGGGATCTTTTCGGTTTGAACGGCAGTTTTTCTAGCAGTGTCATATGAAATTGTCACCAATAATTATGACCCTAGAATCGATCTATTGCATTTCAATTTCTTTCATGATTAGGGTTAGTTAGGGTTAGGGTTAGTTAGGGTTAGGGTTAGGGGTGGGGGAAGGGTATTTTTTATCTTCACAAATGTAAATAAACCCAATATGTTTCTTAAACGAGGCACATATTCATACGTCACAGAATGCTTTTTAACTCAATAGACGTCACTGATTGGTTGAAATTGCAGAAATTGAAGAAAAAAAAAGCAACAAATATCTTACAAATTATAGAATTTTCTCAATAAAGCCAAGAGAAAAAGATGTTTTATAAACACATTCTACCAGTATACGAAGTTTAAAATTTTTTAGTTACCTAGAAACTATGTTAAAAACTGCCGTTCAAACCGAAAAGACCCCAATTCAAAACAAAATAACATCATTCTTAATACAAGCAATATAACGGTACACCTCTTCTCATTTTCTTATTCATAACAAGAAATTAAATGTAAACTGATTTACAGAAGTCTAATGCATTCCCGAGGTGTACACAACCGGGTAATTTTAATATCATAACATATAGGTTATTCATTAAGATTCAAACCATTGGGAGAATTGTGACCGCTATATATGAAAATATCTGCTATATTCTGAAAGCCATGAGTTATATTTCCATTGTTATAATTAATAGGAAGTCATTCGCATTTATATTTAGTTTGAGCTTCACACAAAGGAAATGCAAACAGGGAATTATTACTTTAGTCAGGTTTGGAAGAGCCTATTTTACCAGCTCAATCAGCAGCTAATAGATATATGATTAAATGAATATATAGATATGCATCTATAGGGATCTATACAGGGGTTCGACAAAATAATGGAAACACCTTAAAATTTCTAAAATTTTATTTTGATATAGGGTAGGACCGCTTGGATTCTACGAGTTATGGATTCGAAGTTTGAATTGTTTCCAAGGGTATTTTGTCCATTCTTTGGCTAAGAAAGTCTCCACTACTTGTAGTGATGATGGTGGAGGATATCGACTCCTTACTTGTTTTTCTAAAGTGCACCATAAATGCTCAATAAGATTGAGATCTGGGGACTGTGGTGGCCAGATAAGATATTCAACTTCACTAGAATGTTCCTCGTGCCATTCAGTAACAACTTTAGCTGTGTAAATTGGTGCATTATCATCCTGAAAGTTTGCCTTCCCTCAGGAAACAGTTACGTAAACTTAGGATGAATTTGATCAGATAAAATACTTAAATAGACTTGACTATTAATTCTGCCATGAAGGAAAGCCGTTGGGTCGGCGGATTTCCAAGATATAGCCACCCAGATCATTCTGGTATTATGTAAATAGAGGAATTTATCTGTAAATGTATTATGTGACAATTATTCGGTAGCCATGTTAAAACTGCGAGTTTCGGATGTCGGGGTGGAAATCCACACCGCCATCTCTTCAGTTATCCGGCCATTTTTTTCCGATGGCCGGATGAAGAGATGGTGGCGTGGATTTCCACCCCGACGTCTGAAACTCGGACTTTCATCACGGCTACCGAATAATTGTCACATATTACAGATAAGTATTTATATATATATATATATATATATATATATATATATATATATATAGAGAGAGAGAGAGAAGAGAGAGAGAGAGAGAGAGAGAGAGAGAGAGAGAAAGGCAGACAGGCAGATTTATATGTCAGCGTGTGTATGTATGTATATATGTATGTATGCATGCATGCATGCATGTATGTATGTATGTATGTATGTATGTATGTATATATGTATGTATGTAGGTAAATATGATCTATGCACTTACATTGGTGACTATAAAAGTCATAGTCTTGCTCAGTGATATCCGCAAAAAAATAGTCTGTGGCAAGCTGACGAGTAAATTTTTAATGGCTGCAAATGTGTACCATAAAAAAATAGAACGTTTATATAAATAAAATAAAAACTGTACGGTGTAAAGTTCTTTTGCAATTCTAAATGTGAAGCTACAATCTTTGAACATTGCCAGTTTATATGTGATTTTCGTGACTTATTTTTATTTGTTTTTTGCTTCATGCATCAAAAATTGCAGGCCAGTGTAATTATTATATGGTGCCTTTTGTACCAATTTACATGATCGGCTTCAGAATACAAACACGTTGATAAAGACAATATTTGCCATCACTTACATTATTTCATTCAACTTCCTGTTCCTTCCTACACATCGTTCACACCTTCGTGCATGCTGTATATATATATATATATATATATATTATATATATATATATGCAGAGAGAGAGTGAGAGAAAGAGAGACAGAGACAGACAGACAGACAGGCAGAGAGCCAATACACACATATGAGAGGAAGAAAAAGTGGAATTCAAGTGATTCTTTATTAATCACTACGAACGTTTCGACCCATCGTGTACCGGTGCCTTGCTGGTGAGGTGCATCACACCAGCAAGCCGTTCAGGTGTATCATCCAGCGCAGATGAGATTCCTCAGAGGTCATTTTTAAAGGAACCCTGATCATTAAACTCGGTTTCGCTTAGTTTGATTATTACATTTTGTAATTTACCGGTTGCTGGTTCTGTACAATAGTGATCACCCACAAGGAACCGATGCATGAAGGGTCGAAACGATCTTAGTGATTAATAAAGAATCTCGTTAATTCCACTTTTCTTTCTTTCGTATGTTATATACTTGACTAATATGACGGAATTCCTTAAGTAAATTCAGTGGCACTTATCCGTACAGTTTCATGATTGTGAACGTGCACTGAACAGCATACTATCATGTTCTACCCAATATTATTTTTTTTTACTTAATTATATACACATATATACTTAGTTATGACATATGTGTGTATGGGTTTTAACATAGAGAGTATGTTCTGAATGCGTCACCCATACCGTTTAGATAAAGATCAGGTACTGCCGTACTTTGGGAGTCAAATCACCATTGACTACTTAATGTTTTGTCAAAAGAGATTTACACGGAAATGTGGTAGATATTTTCAAAAAGCACCTTGAACATTTACTGTCCAAGATTTCAGAGAAACATACATACAGCATCAAGGAAAGAAATTCCAACGAGAGCAGCAGTATCAATCTCCCTTAATCGCCAAACACCAAGCATATGAGAATGGTCGTAGAAAGGTAGATAGCATTGGAGTTACCCCAGCACTGCAAGCCTTAGTCTGAAATGCATGAGTCTATACACGAAAATATAACATAGGCTACCACTTACCATTATTTACTTCCTTTCTTGTAAGTAAAAGTGAAGTAGACCTGAACATTTTATGCTTTTCTTTTTGGAACTTATCCGAGCGCCGTATTTAATATTCTTTCTTAAAACCACTTCTGTAGAGGCCTTCACTTTTGTAGGCGAAATTAGAATTTGCAAATCCAGATTTGACATTGACTAGATGTAACTTGAAATTAATTAAATCATCTTATTGATTATGCATCTTGTATTCAACCAACCACAATGCAATTACATATGTAATCGTGATTTTCTAAACAGAGAAAAATTAAACTATTATCGTTTCGGCGTATTCTTCCACACCTAAGGATAAAAATTATACATAAGTAACGTTTTCGACCGTTAAGGCGAGTTCTTCGATTACATCGATAGAAACCGCATTATATGTACAAAGTGCACATGTTATTACTTGTATATAGATGCAATATATCATCCTGAAACGACAACATACCATCATTAAAATTGAATGACAAGTTAGAAAATGACCACGTCTGGTGTAACTTTGATCATAAATATGGACAATGAGAGATGACTTGAGGTTACACGCCAAGTTCACCATCAATACAATCGCCACCAACGCAACGACATCATTACTGCAATCATGATCATGATCATCATCATCATCATTAACACCAAAATCAAGTCATTGTGAATATCAACCCGTAATACGAAACGGAATGAATCATTTAATATCTCTTTTTATCGACTTCATACGTTGTTTTGTATTTGAGGAACCTGTACGTGATAAGTTTTCAGAAATGCTAATCAAATTCTGAATACAGTCTGGCATTCCACAATGAGAAAGACTTTCAAAATTTCTCTTCCTTCCATATACATATATATATATATATATGTGTGTGTGTGTGTGTGTGTGTGTGTAGATATGTATATATGAATATATATGTATGTATGTATGTTTATGAATGTATATATATCAATAAATATATATATACATACATACATGTACATGCATATATATATTGTGTGTTGGTTTGCTTATAAACATTTATACATATGTTTGCCCGTTTTGTGATCCTTACTTTTCGGATGTCAACTCTCTTACATCCCCGTCTCATTCCAGTCTGCTATTTTGGCAGTAGTATATATAATATGAAGAGGCATTTCATCGTATTTCTTCGCTTGTTTCATAATGATTACCAAACAATGCATTTTGGATACCCTTATTTTTGTATGTGTGTAGACTTTTGATGTGAAAGTTAGGAACGTGTGGCCTCATAGTTACGAAACTAGTAATTATAAATTATAATATGGAAATTATAAAATTCAGGATAAAAACACTTTTTTTTAATCGTATGTTCAATTTTGCTCTTACACTTCCTATATTCTTGGCTAAAGCATAACGTGAATAACATGTCTTGTTGGGTATATCATGGTGGGATTAAATTTTGCTCGCTTTCTGAAATATTTCATCCGTGTAGAGACTGTGCATTCTCAAGTTTAAAAGACAGTTATGAAAAACAACTCCCTATATTTAATTATATATTAACAGAAGGCAAAGTAAGTGAGAAATACTGAAAACAATTCTGAGGTGAATCTATATATGCATAAGTGGTAAGTTTGTACCATATATATATATATTATCAACACTCATCACGATGATTGACACACAATCCTCTATTTTAAAGGAAATAGAAAAACAGTCTACAGACGGAAAACTTGGAAATGAACATATAAACTCTGGAATTAAGAATTTAGCTGAAATGACACCAACAACTGTAAAATCTACAACAAAAAGCCTATCACAACCTCCTTGGATGTCAGAAATAAACGAAAGAAATCTGGAAAAAGAGGCACACTGAAAAAGAGAAGAGATACGGAAGACATGGAAAAAAACTTCTTAACATAAGAAAACAAAACTTCTGGAAGGCATATAAATGCGAAAAATATGCTGAAATATATTCTAAATGGATATTTTTTGCGGCACCCATACTTACTCGGAAGTACCTGATAAATGAAATTGCAGGAGAACCAGAGGAAGAAACAAAACTGCGATGGGATCTTAATTTGATAAAATTCAGGACAGACATCTCCATTACCCTGTCTAAACAATCCCGCTGCAAAGCCAAATACGAAGCTATCGATGAATATCCAAACTAACGACCGGCAGTATAGCAGAAAAATGCGAGAACTATGGACCAGAGATATCTCAAAAGAAGAAAGCAGATCAAGAAAGTTTTGGCAGCTGAAACAATTATTTCTCGACAAATATGCTACAAATTGCGGTAAAGACACCATAACTCTGAGAAGTAGCATTAAAAGTGGACAACTTCACCAAAGCAACATAGGCCAGAACACGTGGCAACATGAACACCCGTTTCACCACGAATCGAAGATGAACTACGGTAAGAACTCTTCCTTTTTGTATGCAAACATCCTATATGCACACAACATGAACAAAAAGCACAAACAAAATAGATATTCCTCTAATCAGACCATTAGCAGTAGAAATAACAGGAGATCATTTTCAAGACCTCAACAGAAATTACCCACAAGAAACTGCACAAAAAACCGATCTAGATCTGGAAGTAAACCCAGATCATTTCCTCAAACAAAAATACCCATCTCTACTTATAGAAAATGGCATACAGCGGGCTATAAAAATACCCATACAACAACTTAAAACAACCCAAGGAAGAGGAAAACAAGAACAATTCATACCATTCATAGCGACACACAACCCATGTCACCAGAATATCTTCAACATTGCCAAAGCAAACCTACCAATCATTGCTCAAAGTAATGAATTAAAAGATATAATCACGGATCGAGCTATGGTTCTTAGTAAAAGACAGCCTAAAAACTTGAAAAAATTACTAACAAAGGCAAAATTTGACCTTAGCAACAAAGACCAAACATTCACTGTATCTAAATGCAATAATAGCCGATTCATACATACCGGCCAATATATAAACACAAAAACCGGGAAAATATTCACAAACGCGAATATGAAGTGCAACAGCAGAAACTTAATTTGCTGCATCAAATGCCCAAATTGTGAAGAAATATATGTAGGTCAGACGGGAAATGCACTATCAGAACGCTCACGTGTACACCGACAACAGATTAGAGACCCAGAGGTCCATCAGATACCTTTGAGTAACCACCTAGCAAAATGTGATCGGAAAATATATATGATATTTCCATTCTACAAATTAAACAGCCCAAGTGAAATCGAGAGGAAAGTTAGAGAAAAAAAAATTATTGATAAATTCGAACCCAAGCTAAATAAGCAATAATAATAATAATAATAATAATAATACTTAGAGGTACTACTTCTACTGCTACGCCCATGACCACTAACAACAACAGCAATACTAAAGGTGATCAAGATGAAGATAACAGGAAAATTATCTTATTTAGGGTTAAAAGTTCAATGATGATGATGACAATTGAAATATAAAAATCTCTTACAAAGGCTATCTACAACATTTCTAAAAATAGCCCAACAATTACTGCCTCGGCCAGGGTTAAGATACTGGACACTTGACATGTTCAACAAAGCGTGACGCCTAAACCAACCAATCAGCTTCAGTAATTGGGTGATGCTACACACTGATTGGTCAGAATACAGTTTGCAAAACCTAGCAATCTGGAGCCCACACAACTGTATTTATGGTACAGATTTAACCATCTCGCTACAGTCAAAAATTGTGAAGCATGACTACTACATGAACCTTAAGATTGCATAATTTAATGCATGAAAGTACTAGTTCAATCAGAATGAACATTCAACATTCTATTATTTTATTTTATTTTATTTTATTCTATTATCTTATATTATATCATTATAAGATTGTAAATAAAACGTGAAAATCAGACAAGGTTGGAATTCCTTTTATTAATGTATTCTTCAATACACAATCACACACACCCGTATATATATATATATATATATATATATATATATATATATATATATATATGTACATATATATATATAATGATTAATGATTGTTTGATTTCACTTTTTCAATATCAGTGTCAATCGACACTGGAAAAAGTATATGTATTTGTGAGGGAAACTGAATTCTCGTCGACAACTATGATTGTCACACGCTGATGATAGGTAAACACCTTGAAACTCGAGTCCGTGTGTATCATAAGTTGAAGACGGGAAGGATGACTTCCCTTCACAAATACTGATAGGGCACAGATAGTGTTCTATAGCCAGCTGGAGGAGGTATCTTCCTGGGGCTACAAACTACAGTAGCATCCACCCTTAGGGGTTAGCCATATTCAAATGGCAAATATGCGTCACGATATATATATATATATGTATATATATATATATATATATACATATATATATATTATATATATATATATATATATATATATATATATATATATATATATATATATATATATATATATACGGTAGTATCAGCACCAAGCGGTATTTAAGCATAAGCGAACATTAACTTAGTTGGAATATGTTTATGACATATTTAAACTTCTAGAGTCAAATTCCCTGTCACTTTCGAACAAGAAGAAGAAGAAGAAGAAGAAGAAGAAGAAGAAGGAAAGAAGAAGAAGGAAAGAAGAAGAAGAAGAAAAAGAAGAAGAAGAAGAAGAAGAAGAAGAAGAAGAAGAAGAAGAAGAAGAAGAAGAAGAAGAAGAAAAAGAAGAAGAAATGTTGATAATGGTAACGACTCAATTGCACACTGTAAATAAAAAATATACCCATAAAAAAAGCATTATATAAAATTATTTTTGTCATATTGTCGACACATTTATTGTAGCGGTGTGTTACAAATTGCTATCATAACATTGAATGTTTGTTAATACGATAAACTATCAATTAGGAGAAATTTAAAGTTTTATTGCTAAATATCGATTCAGTGTATAGAAAAATATTAATATGGAAAAAAAAACTAAGAGGGCAACGATCGACAACATTATTTACTAGACTGTGATTAATTGGTATATAAGTTAGGGATAATCGTTACAGAGAGTTGATGTTAGAAGAAATTTACCCAACGCTTTTCTTGAAATTCTCAATATAGATTATATACTAATATAAAATCATGGAAATCAAATTTATTAATCTTTTAGAGTAAAAAAGTAAATATAAGTAGCGCAGTAAATGTAGGGGTAGGCGTGGCTGTGTGGTAAGAAGCTTGCTTCCCAAACACAATGTTCCGGGTTCAGTCCAACTGCGTGGCACACTGGACAGGTGCCTTCTACTGTAGCCTTCAGCCGGCATAACAACTTGTGACTGGAACTGGTAGACACAAACTGAAAGAAACCCGTCGTATATATATATATATATATATATATATATATATATATATATATGTGTGTGTGTGTGTGTGTGTGTGTGTGTGTGGTGTGTGTGTGTGTGTGTGTGTGTGTGTGAGTGTGCGTGTGAGTGAGTGTGTGTGTGTGTGTCTGTGTCTGTGTCTGTGTGTATGTATTAAGTATTGTGCATAAGTTTGTGTGCCTGTGCTTGCCCCACCATCGCTTGACGTAAAGATACCAACCGTTATTGGTATCTTTACGTCCCCGTAACTTAGCGGTTCGGCAAAAGGCACCGATAGAATATGTAGAGTCCAAGAAGTAAATATAACAAGTAATAATAGATGCTTAAAAGCGATTCCCAACAATTGCAAAATTGTTTATCCTCAAATAAAATACGACTGTAACAATTTTCCAATTATTATTTACTATGAAAATCCGTCGCCTGATATTCGTTAACCGGTAGTTACTATGTTTGCATTGAAATCTAGGAACTTTGAGGGGCCTTTTCTAAAGTGACTTTGAAATAATTTTAACTATGTAGCTAAAAAGAATTTTGAGGGCGAATGAGGAAAACTGCGTACTCTATTGTGCAATCTATTATATAGTTTAGCAATAAAACTGACTTTTTGGTGCATTTAGTTTAAGCCATAAATAGCAAATGCGTTGAAGAAATATTTACTTGTAGATTTTTAACAACATACAATTAAACTGATGTCTCAGTATATCACAGATGCAACTCTGAGGAATCTAGCTTTTAGAAAGCAACACTATATTTAATGTCTGATCACACATTTAGCACCACCAATCTCGAATGTTACGGCTTCACTAACATCGATACTATATAAGATCAGGATGGAAGGAATTACCTCAATAAAGATGTGTATAACTAAGATAGATAAATGAATACTTGCAAGATTTTTAAATAGCACCGTCATACTTGCACACTTATACGCGCACAAAAATGAAGAATGAAAACCATTGACCGTCGCGACTAAAATGGCTGAGTAGGTCCATGATGAGAATATCATTACTAGAGCGCATTTGAAAACAAATAGTTCAAGAACGGAGTCGAGTAAACGATGTGATCACAGAACACTGAAACACAAGTGAGTGGGATTGACTCAGTGCACAGCCTTTCCTCACTTAAAAAAAAATCTTCTTGCACAGGCATTGCACGATAACAACATTGATTAAGCTTCGTGCAATGGCCATACATTGTTTAATAAATGTACTCACATGCTACCATATTTTGACGCTACGACATAAATTAGATAGAATATGGTTTTAAGATGGTCAGTTCCTTATCTGCGTAAATAGATTCATGGGATGACTTCAGATAGTTCTTAAGTGATTAATATTTTCAGTGTGTAGTTATGAACCTGCAAAATCCCTCACTACTGGAAAAATCAGAGTACAGGACAGTACCGTAACTACTTAAAAGATGATAATACATTGTGCGAAAAGGGAAAGGGGAACTAACAAACTATAATAAAGCGAAACACAAAAGACATCTGACTGGGTGCCGTTTGTTTAATACATGTACTCACATGCTACCATATTTTGACGCTACGACATAAATTGACGATAGAGTGAACAAGGTGTCTATACCAGTGATGAATTGTAAATGCTTAAGTAATCGTAGCCAATTGGTGCTATGAAAGGCAATCTATTTATTTTAGAAGTTTAAATATATAGAACTATTATACGAATTTAGACAGAAGGTTTAACCAGTTAATAATAAGGAGTTTTGAAATTTTGCCAACAAGTGCTTTCAAATTTGAAATGACGCAAGTTATTACCTATACATGATCTACAACAACTATCCTATGCCTAATCATAAGATATTGCGTTGCAGCGTCTAAAGCTAGCGTTTCTATACCTTAATTTCTATTTTAATTAGCTTCGCACAAATATATAATTAACGCAAAATATCAAAGTCGATTTGGTCGACCAGATTGTTTTCACTCTTTCATAAATCAATTGTGACTTGCACAAAACGAATATGTAAATATACCAGCCAAAGAGATGTCCAGTCAATCGATCACAGCCACGCTTCTATGACATGGCATTTCAGATTAAATTGAAGCAATTCATTATAATATATGGCAAATTCCGCGCAATGCGTTCTATATCAACTGCAGTTCTTCTTCCTTCCGTCTCTCACTCTATTCGACTCAAAAGTGGGTCCTCCAAATGGCCACTCGTTCTGTTACAAATATTATACTCAATGTTTGCAAAATTTTTGCAACCATCTTCAAACAGCGCAAGTCAGATTATATATAAGATCGTATTCATGTATATCCCTAAAAATACACGCTGGCAACAGCTATATTTATGTTGGATAGGGTATGGTCTTGCTCAAAATAATAGTTTTCACAATTTTAAAGTGAAACACAAAATATGCCCGACTAGGTTCCGTTTATTTGATACATCTACTCACATGCTGCCATAATTTGACGCTACAACTTAAATTAAAGAGAATGAACAAAGTGACTATACCAGTGATTAATTGTAAATGCTTAAGTAATCGTAGCCAATCGGTGCTATGAAAGGCAATCTCTTTATTTTAGAAATTTAAATATATGCAACTATTATGAAATGAATTTAGACGGAAGGATTAACTAGTTAATAATAAAGCGCAAAGTTGACCCATTAATTAGTACGTTATTTTGTCGTCCCTGAGAGATTGAAAAGCAAAGTTGAGTTTAGCGGAATTTGGACCCAGGAGATTAAACAAATCCCAAGAATTATTCAAAAGGATATTGTGATAGTCTTTAAATTTATAATATCACTTCTTATACAGGTTTTACTCATCGCAAAACCTTTTTTTATATGGCTTTTTGATAACTTCATAGATGCTGTGACCAATGAAGTATTTTTACCCAGGCATTGGTCCGGCTATATATAACAGGCACATCTGCCTTACATCAGATATAAATAGCTTTAAAATGGAGAGTGCGTCATCTAATCTATAAAGCATAGCGAATACTGGACGATATTTTAATCGTTACTAAATTTTAAAAAAACTATGCTACTAATCTATTATTTCTTACTGTATTATAAATGTGAATTTGAAGAATATATTCCAATAAGAGCTATTAACAATAAAGGAAACATCGACATTGAGACACATGAAATCAACATTAGTAGCTGAAAGCTCCTAAATGACAATAACAAAACATAATGATAAAGACGACGGAAACTTTTGAGCTTGATACAACAACGAGATTGGCCATGGACAAAAGAAAGGAAGCAAAGCATGAAGAATGCTTAAGTAAGGACTCTAAGATACAAGCAGAGGAAAGCCCTCCAATTAGGCCGAGTGCCTGAAACGCAACGTAGAGACAATGGCCATGATGTAACCATTTTACTCGACAGCAAGCAGTTGTGTACGGCATTTCAACAATGTTTTGCTTGACTCTTCGGTATGCGTGCTAAACACGATGTGAGCTTGATTTCAGTATGTACCTCACTAGTTTACTGCGGTTCTTGTCAAGAGAAGCGGAATGTTGCAAAAATGCAATAAAGCTAAGACCGGTTAAACAGGGGTAAAATTGCCGAATTTGGATGGTCAGCAGTATGATATTTACGTTTATATAACAAACGTGTTTGGAAAACTTTTGGAAGATATGTTACAAAACTGGCAAAATGAAAGTAAATAGGGAGAAAGAAGTTATGGAAGATATAACGCTATTTGTTTTAAAAAGGAAAGTGTCTACCTTGTTAATTAGATGAGGTAACTCACAAAGGTTTGAATTGGGCAATATCACCAATATTGACAGTATGTGTCTTGTGTAAAAAATGCGGCAGTTGTAGACTTTGTTTTGCGGGGTAAGAAGTGCTCAGTGATAAAAGTCTTCATAAAACGGAAACTTGTTTAAGATGTGGTTTGGGAAGGGAAAATATCGAGTTTACAGAGAGTTTTTTCAGAATTTCATAGGGTATTGGTCGAAACAATCTCTTACAAGATACCATGTTTCACTTAAATCTAAAATTACAAGTGTTACAGTATTTAAAATTCATAAATTGCAATAGAAGATGTCGGTAACTTGGAAGTAGTTCGGGACCTGTATATATTTATAATAAAAAATAAAATGATTTCTTGCAAAATGAAAAGATGTTTCTTACGAAGGCATCGCTCTAGTTTCGAAAATATCGGTAATTACACTTTTACGCTTTTACTTTTTTTTAGTCATTTCACTGCGGCCATGCTGGAGCACCGCATTTAGTCGATGAAATCGATCCCGGGACTTATTCTTTGTAAGCCTAGTACTTATTCTATCGGACTCTTTTGCCGAACCGCTAAGTTACGGGGACGTAGACACACCAGAATCTGGGCTTCTTTCAGTTTCCATTTACCAACTCTACTCACAAGGCTTTGGTCGGCCCGAGGCTATAGTAGAAGACACTTGCCCAAGGTGCCACACTGTGGGACTGAACCCGGAACTATGTGGTTGGTAAGCAAGCTACTTACCACACAACCACTCCTGCGCCAATAAAATCTCAGGAAAAAAATCATAGCGTTACCCTATATAATTATCAACATTTTATTTATAAACAAAAATCGTGTTTCATATAGATTTCTTACCTTACAGTTTCTTGTTAATAACATGCGAGAAATACAAGCTAATAATGAAGTGGGTAATGATAAAGAGAAGTGTGAATGATCACGCAAGGTTCAATGCGTGTATTTGTCTTATCTTCCACACGACCTCAGGTTACTTATTTTCTCGTTGAGCGTAGATTCTGACACACATTCACAACGAAGATACAGAAACACACAGACACACACACACACACACACACACACACACACACACTCACTCACACACACACAAATACACACAGACACTTGTGTGTATGTAGTATTCATAATTTAGCACCATAGGAAAATAGGCACCAGTAATAGGATGTAAATCACTATATACACAGCGCATAGCTGATAGCACAATTTGATATAGGCTTCACTTTACCATTATCTAAATATTCTTAAAATTAATGATATTCCATTATACATTCGATATGCTATATTAAAAGAAACGCTTGAAATAATGCTCTAAATTGTGTAGATGTACTGACTGTCATATGCTAATCTCATGATCAAAGAAATCTGTTAACGAGACAAACAACAAACAGCATGGAAAGATAACGAATACACATTCTCGGTAGCGAAATGCTGTAATACACAGCTTACTTCACGATTAACTCGAGGATCGTTACCTTACGGCAAATACATACTTTATGTTCCTAGGAATACACTAGATAGCATATATTTCATTGTCACAGATTCGAACGTTACCTTGGACTATGATATAAGAGTTCTGCTGTCAGTGTATGGTTTTCAAGAAATCGGAAATTTAGCATGCGCTTGGTAAAAATAAAAATGCGCAAGGTAAAAGTAAAATAATATGTGATTCTGGTGACGCACTGATATACTGTATAATGAGGATACTTGAATCATTATGCATTTAACATTTTGTGGTATACTGGAGACTGAGCAAGAAATAATACTGGCGCACTAGAGTTTAAGTAATAAAAAATGCTCGTGAGAAAATGTTCAAGTCTGAAACGTTCATTGCATATTTTGCATGCGAAATATTACAAAGCTATGTTTTAAATGTAAAAATAGGAATATTATTGTTTTAACCATTATATATGTACATAAGGGAAGTGCAATAGCCCAGTAGTTAGGGCAGCGGACTCGTGGTCGTAGGATCGCGGTTTCGACTCTCAGACTGGGCGTTGTGACTGTTTATTGAGTGAAAACACCTAACGCTTCACGAGGCTCCAGCAGGGGGTGGTGAAGAACCCTGCTGTACTCTTTCACCACAACATTCTCTCAATGTTTTTCCTGTTTCTGTTGCACCTGTATTTGAAAGGGCCAGCCTTCTCACAATGTCTCGATGATTCTCCCCGAGAACTACATTAAGAGTACACGCGTCTGTAGGATGCTAAGCCACTTGCACGTTAATTTCACGAGTAGGCTGTTCCGTTGATCGGATTAACTGGAACCCTCGTCGTCATAACCGGCGGAGTGCCACGACGACGATGTACATACGAAAATTATGAATACATTTCTCAAGACACTCAAGTATTCACATGAATTTTCATAAGACTTCAAGTGTACGTTTTAAAATCTACACTGCATAGATGGCTGTATTGTTTAGAGGTTCGTTGACCAGCCACGATATCTCAGGCTCAACCCTTGGGTATGTAGCTACTGCTGTATTCTCGAACTGACTAAGATCTCGTGAGTGAAAATTTCGGTAATTGTCTGGAAGCCCGTATTCACATGCTTTATTTTTGTCCCAAAACCTCTTGACAGACGATTCTCATTTCTTTAAGTTTCCATAACATAGCGAATCAGTAGAAGAGACCAGTAGAATAAATATTAAACTTTAAAAAAAAACAAAAACAAACGGAAGAAAGCTTCGGGCTCGGTCTTTTCGAATATACAGAAGGTGGTGGCATAGGATGGCTTCAGTGCAATTAATATAACACGTAAATGAATAATAGAAAATTGCACGTGCAGTGTATGATCAACTACTCCAATGTATCCACGTGAGAAACACTGAAATTAGAAATATTAAATGACATAGTAATCGTCCAGGTTACACTGCACCTTTTTGTTTACATGGTCTGATTGCTGATATTTTAATATCTTGGCTATACAGTGTAACGTGAGTCACGTCAATGAAACCTTTTATAAGTGTCTAACATCATATCGACCTGTAATAATGAGAGAATCTTAACATCAACCAACTGTGCAAGGTTAACACTAAAGCACGTTTCGATGCATTTCAATTTGTTTGTATATTTGATTGTCAACTACAGAAAGTTAAACGGTTTATTCACATAATTCTCAGAAAGTTACTAAATGAGAATTAATAGGAATTTACCTCAAGTTTAATGAGAAATAGAATTTGATGGAATCTTTTATGGGTTCTTTCGTAGATGTTAACACAGATTTATCTAACTGTACAGATACAGAAGACAAGTCATTGAACTTGCGACTATAAAACGAAACAAACTTATATAATGAATTAAGAAGTATGAGTTATTTAAAGATTTCTATTAATCGTTGTCAGATGTGTATTAAGACAAGCAGCATATGTGTGTATGTGTGTCTGCGTGTATCTATATTTGTGTGTATTTATATATGCATACGTACACATTCATATGCATATATAAGTAAAACATGATAGGGTATCGATACAATAATTTGTCAAAGGACATTGAATTTAATACTGCTGATAATGCAAAAGAGCAATCGTCTCGAATTGATTTTATTTGCATATTTCCACATACGAATTTTCAATGTTTATTTTGGAACTAAACCATGAATACAAGTGAATATATATATATATATTATATATATATATATATATATATATATATATATATATATATATACATATATATATACATATATATATATATATATATATGTATGTATGTATGTATGTATATATATAAATTCGTGCACGCGTATGTGAATGTGTGTGTAGGAGTGTGTGTATGTGTGCATATATATATACATATATATATATATATATATATAATATATATATATATATATAATATATATATATATATATATATATATATATATATATATATATATACCGCAGTATAAAGTGTATATATATATATATATATATATATATATATATATATATATATAATATATATATATATAGGCTGAAAAACTTCCCAAACAATGTTTCAGAGTTTCACGTAACCGATCATCGGACAGAAACGAGCTTTTGGAAAGATATGATGACTCATAAATATTCATAAATTATGCAGTTATAGTTATTCAGTAATTCATCAAAGAAACATTTAATGCTAATTTCCTTGACGGAACATCATTATTGTAATATAAACATTAAAAACTAGTCCAAAACTAATTAAAAACTGAATCAATAATTTACATATATGAGGGATTTACGCTCTATGAATATTACACTTGCATACGTATACATGCATACATGTGCACATGCATTCATATACATACACGTATAATTGAGTGCTGAATTTTAAGATACCTAAGTGCGGCTAGTCCTCAATGTCCCAAATATAGATTTTATATCACAATGATCAATGATAAGATACTTAATTCGGTTTCGGTGAGGATTACTTTCCCTGCAAACATCAGCTCCGTTAGTGATCAACCGACTGGTATATTCCGATTTGGGGTCACACGGTACACCCTTCAAAATTGTTTCAGAGCTCCCTTATCCATGACTTTCCTATTCGATTTACTAAGGGTTCTTCTAAAAGTGTCGACAAAGCAAAGCGTTCCGCCTGTACATTAGATCTGGAATGGCATGGTGCCGTAGATATATGTTCTAAGCCGAACGTTTCACAAAATTGGTTTAATTTGCTAGAACAAATTGCGTTCCATTGTCAGATTTTATCTTGTCTAGGAGGAAAAATCTTGCAAACTATTCGTGTCAAATATCTATCATAGTTGAGAAGGTTAGTTTTTACACTTGCAAATTTCAGGCCATTTCGAAAAACTATCAACTACCACTAAGTATAACCGTTTAAAAAGCCAGTGAAATCGATGTGTCGTCTCCACCACGGAACATCTACTTTTGGCCCAGGTTCACTTTTTGTAATGGGCAATTTTGCTGCTTTTCTTATTTTCTTTTGTTGGGGTTAAAATTATATATATATATTTTTTTGCTTGGGGTTAAATTTATATATTTGTGTGTGTGTATATATATATATATATATATATATATATATATATAGACAGATGGATAGATACATACATACATAGATACACAGGTGTAAATATAGATAAACAGGATGGGATGGGTAAATTGTCTTCATGTTATATTTTTTAATTTCGCGCATCGGCGTTGATTGTTTCTGATTTTGACGATTACACAGTGTAGTAGGGTCAGCTGGGAACCGTCCGTGAGTAAAACAGCACCAAGACGCAATTCACTCTGCCAGGAATTTGGAAACAACATGCTGTACTGCTTGGGATTGTCGTCAGAAACACCAGAACGTATATTACAGAGTGTTTGGGTGTCAATCTGTGGACAGTGTAATCTGCGGACATGTATTGAGAGTGATAAAAATCAAACAACCAGTCAACATCATAATTGTTTGGGTGATAACTAGTGATCGCGACGTTATGCCACTATTCATCTTCCCACACGGGCCCTGCATTAAGTGCCCGGAGGAGGTGGATACTCGAAGATACGACATCTGGCAACAAGAATCTGCAACATGCCAGACAATGAGAGAGCCTATATATATATATATATATATATATGTATATATATGCGCGCCTGTCACCTGGCCACCTTACCCCAAAGACTGCAACCCTCTTGATTATTACGCTTGGGGCGCAGTTGAGCGAGAGACCAACAAAACTCCAGTTCAATGATGAACTGAAAGCAAAGATTATGACACCATTCATCAACTTAAACAAGAAGACCGTTCAGAAGAGTTGTAGGATATTTACGTAAAAATATTTCAAGATATTCTTATGTAAGGTTCGTAAATAGATAGATAGATAGATAGATAGATAGATAGATAGATAGATAGATAGATAGATAGATAGATAGATAGATAGATAGATAGATAGATAGATAGATAGATAGATAGATACGAGTGTATCAGTTTGTTGTAGTTCCTCCGATTTCATTTCCGCAAGCCTTTCAGGAAACGCACATTTACACAAATAGATCTCACACGTTGAGACTTCGGTTAGAAGTAGTTTTGAGAACTTTCGGAGCATATTAACTCTTTGTCTGCGGCAACTTTGTTGCTATCAGTTTCCATAACATTAATATTTTTCTCATCTCTTTTCTGCTTTATAATTTCTCTATTTCAAATGTCAATATTGACTTATCTATACTCTTAAAACCGTATTTCTTGATAATATCACTTCCAGAAAAAATAGTTTTGAAGGCTGGTCTGGAATAAAAAATCTGCAGAGATGATAACGATTCAAATTTAAAAAACATTAACTATTATCATTAAAAGAAATATTAATGATAACATCTTAATCTCACCTATTTTCTCGGAAAGAGATTTCTAAAAAAATACTTAATATACATAATTGAGTAAACAAAACTTTGAGATCAACCAAAGTAAACAGATATCCATAAGACGAATTTCACGTGGACGCGTGTGTATCACTATGTACACATAGCTCTCCTGTCCAACAGCCTTTTTCTGACCAGTCACCATGATTGAGCATTGACCCCTAAACCCTTTTTTTTTTCATTTTCTCTCTCCGTTTATTTCCTCCTGTTCTATTTATTCCTTTGAAGAGAATAGGCTCGAAAGGTAAAAGACTTACTCAACTTCCCGAGCGTCAAACTAATACACCTGCTTCTTGTTCATACCCCTGTCTTCGCCTTTTGTTTTTCTGTCAATTTCAACTATATATATATAATATATATATATATATATATATATATATATATATATATATATGCATGTATGTATATATAATGTGCGCGTGTGTTTATATATATATTATATATACATTTTTTTATTTTTTTAATTTTATGTTATCTAGTTTCAGCTCACGAGCTGTGGCCATGCTGGGGCACAGCGTATATATATATATGTATACATAAATAGATGGATAGATAGACAGAGAGAGAGAGAGAGAGAGAGACTGATAGGTATAGAGAATATGGTGTGTTTGCGTATGTGCGCCTCTGTGTGTGTACTTGCATGTAGTTGCGTTTGTTTGCATGTAGCCATTTATATCATTGAGGTGGTAAACACAAAATAAAATCACCTAGTAAATAATTCCAAAACTCAAAATAAGAACTGAAGCATATACACTGCAGCCATGTGGTATACAATAACGCCATTCATTGATTTCCCCAACAGTTCTGATAAAGAAAGCATTGCTTTCTATATTTTATCTATTGTAATTTTCTAGTTGATAGCTATTTCATTATCTGACTCCCCCGGCCGTATATTCTATCTGTCTCTATATCTTCATCTCTCTGTATGCTTATGTAACTCTCTTTATTTCTCTCTGTACATTACCTGTCATTTTATTTCTCCCCCAACGTACTCCACATGTAATCACACACGTTTTTGATTTTCAGCAGTGGGAAATAAAGGAAAGATTGAAAATTAGAAACACACATATACTTACATACACGCCTAACCACACAGAAACAAGTGTGCAGACGCATGCATGTATAAATGCATGCTTATAAAGATCTCCTCACACGCTCTTATGTATGTGCATACAATTATGCTCGATGCAGATACAAATATTGTGATGTAGATATACAAACACGCGTTTTCTTCCATGAACATAGCAGAAAGGTTTGAATGTCTATCATTTCCGCTATTAACTTTTAGATGATTAGATTTAACCTCGTCTATATACACGTATGGCGGTGTATATAAAGATAAAGAGTTGTGCTCGCGCGTGTGGTGTGGGATATATGCACTTAATTGATTTTCAATATTGAGGAAATTTCCTTTAAACGCAGTATATTCTCAGCTTTGATGCAGTTGAAATTTCAAGTTCTATAAAAGGAAATAAATTTTGATATAAGACGGTTTAGAATTTTGTCGATGAATGTGACGCTCTGTAGTGTTTTATCATCGTTTTATGGATTCAATGTGCCAAAAATCTAATTATGCTACATACTGTGGCCATACAATGAACTCCAAGTATAATGTGACAATTTGTAAAAGGTGGGGGAACTGTTTGAATATATCATATTTTCAGAATTTATGGGATTAGTTTAAAACAGATGTAATATGCGTAGAAATATTCACTTTACCTACCAGATTTAATATCTCGCACAAAGTTTGGACGTTTTATGATTTTAGAAGTTCATAAATTTTGGCAATGTACTTAATTATATTTACATATATTGCAGGAAAATCTCACGAATATAAACAAACCAAAACTACACGAGTATGTTTGTCATGTCAATAAATTTTCAATATTTTTAAGAACCATTTCTTGATGGCTTATGATATATATGATAATATATTTTCTTATTTCCTTTATATATATTTTTATCACTTCATTCTTTTATATCACATATCAATTCGGATGTGATAATTTTTCTCTATATTTTCTTTGAAGCTTATAGGTTATTTAATGTATTTTTTAAAATTTTTAGCATTGCAAATTTGTTTTCCATTCAATCGCCAATGCGATGATTTGAATAATCTATGGAAGTAAACGACTGTAACACTTAGTAAGTAATAAATTTCAATGCATAAAATAAAATAGGAAAAAGTTTAGCATATAAAGGGAAATATATACATAAAAATAATAATAAATTATATATACCCATACAGATATACTTCACAAATGTTAACAGCTATGCAATACTTTATATGACGCCGTTTTTATAATGTGATATTATGGGTGTGTGGTTATAATGCATAATCATTCTAGAAGATACATCTAGCATATAGCTAATACTGAGAGGCAAACTGTCATATGGCAGCTATTTTCACAGCAAATGCCAAAGGTTTCTACTCATGAGAAAGAATGACACTTGTACCTCGCCACCCTATTCGCGAATATATGAAAACACATAAAATCCTTTTAAATTCAAGTCCTTGTATGCTACTTGATGATGGAGCTCTCCCTTTGGATTTTGTTTAAAAGGGCCATTCACTTCACCTTTGTTATTCAGCAAAATGTACTTGATCAATCATATTTATAAAGGTATTCCAGCCATGACTTTGTTCATCAATATGAATAAAAGCATGGCTATCTGGACATTTTAGGCGTAGTGTTTACTTGATAACAATATAATCTATTAGGGATTAATTTGAAATAGATTCCTTTGTCATGTCAAGCCATTCAAAATCTCACATACTGGTTAATTCACTGGACGATCTTCTCAATACTCTCACCTAAGAAGGTATTACGATTAACAAACATTACCAAATTGAAACTAATAATCTCTGAATTAATATGCTGAATGTAGCTTTGATTCAATAGTTATAGTCAATTCTAAAAGAACTGTTTTCTATCTATCTATCTATCTATCTATCTATCTATCTATCTATCTATCTATCTATCTATCTATCTATCTTTCTCTCTCTCTCCATATATATATATATATATATATATATATATATATATAGGCAACAATTTAGATTCAAATGAATATGGTACTTAATTTAGGTGCACCGGAATTTTGTATGGTGTTATCCATAAAAAATTTGCCGGGTGATTATAATCAAAAAGACCGGATTTAGTTCTATGGAACAGAGACCGGGGAGTAGGTATTTTACTAGAACTGACAGTACCTTGGGAAGAGAACATCGGCAACGCAGAGGAACGAAAGGAGAAGAGGTATGTAAAGCTAATCGAAGAATGCAGAGAACAGGGAGGGAATGTCGAATATTATCACCTGGCAGTGGGGGCTAGAGGCTTCATTGAAAAGAAAATGACAACGCTTTTCAAAAGAAGATTTGTTTTTTCTATCCACGAGCTGCGTAAACTAATAAGGAGAGTACAGGAGGCGGTCGAAAAAGCCAGCTTCTATATATGGCTGAAGCGGGAATACCGAAAATGGCTTGAAAATCATAAACACGCCGACGGGAAATAACATCATTAGGTGAGACAAGCTGACTGACAGGTGACGGTCGTTTAGAAAAAGCGCGGGCTAAAACTACGCGCCTTCACTAGTCAGTTAAGGTGAGTCAGTGTCACATGACAAATTGCTGGGGCTGCATGCTGACAGATGACGGTCGTTTAGAAAAAGCGCGGGATAAAACTACGCGCCTTCACTAGTCAGTTAAGGTGAGACAGTGTCACGTGACAACTTGCTGGGGGATGGCTGCTGGAGACTATGCAGCAGGTATTTAAAGGGAGAAATTTGAAAAGACAGTCAGTCACCGGCTGACACTCGCTGACGATACATCGAAGAGGCCAGGGAACAAAAGAAAGAAGAAGAAAGAAGACATGCACCCAACACCAGAGCGTAAAACACATCTGAAAGGGGGGTGGTACCGCACGTCAAAACTGTAGAGAAGTAGGGGCCGAAACCGGACGTGGTTCCTCCCGATGATGTCTTGAGCTAACTGGATCCTATAAAAGAGCTGTTGTGGTAGCAGACCACGAAACACGGTTGTAATTCCTCACTTAATTTAAGCAAATATTATCGAATTGAAGGTTATAATGCGTATATATTGTCTAGTAAACGTACTTATGTGCTCGTATTCGCGTATCTATCCATTCATGTTTACATGCGTATGTACATATATATATATATATATATATATATATATATATATGGTGTGTATATGTATGTTTGTGTGTGTCTATGAGCCTGTATGTATTTGTGTATATATATATATACATATATACAGAAATATATATGAACATATATATATATATATATACTCTTTTACTCTTTTACTTGTTTCAGTCATTTGACTGAGGCCATGCTGGAGCACCGCTTTTATATATATATATATATATATATATATATAAGAGAGTTCACGAAAAAAAAAACAAGAGACGAAGACATGTGGTGTACAAAATAAACAGATGTATTAGTATAACGCTCAGGAGTAGAAAAAGTCCTTTACGTTTCGAGCCTACGCTCTTCTACACAAAGGGACACAGAGAAAAAAAAGCAAGGAGAAACAAGGAGAACCTTGTAATCAGTCATTTAAGTGCTTAATATATCATCTAATTAAATTATATATATATATATATATATATATATATATATAACATATACCAAAGGTACACTCGCGATCATATATAAATATATATATATATATACGTATATATAGCCGCTCAGTTGAAGTGGACTTTCGGTCACTCGTTGGATCAGTGTCCTCCAGTCAGTTCTATCCTTGGCCGCTTCTTTCAGATTGGCTATGCCCATTCCGGTATCACTCTTGATGGTGTCAAGCCAGCGGGTTCTTTGTCGGCCTCTTCCTCTCTTCCCACTGTCCATTCCGAGCATGATGTCCTTCTCCAGGGATTTTCTCCGCATAATATGACCGAAATATGCCAATCCATGCTTGGTGATCCTAGCTTCTAGAGACATTTTCGGCCTTATCTGCTTAAGAACTTCTCCATTGGTGAGCCTCGCTGTCCATGGAATCCGTAAAACTTTTCTCCAACACCATATGTGTGTGTATGTATGTGTGTTAGTGTGTATACTAACATATATGTACTTACGCAGACCCATATACTTATATATTTTTGTATATCATTACACTTAGTTATACATTCATGAGAGTCACATTACATAGTATAAAGATTTAAATGCATCTGTGTATGTGTAAACTGTCTTTACTATGTTTTTACATTAAGTATATTACAGATATTGCTGTTTTTATCTAATACTAATTTAAGTCATAACATCTAATATCACCCGAAGTTTACCCCCCCACGTGCGTTGAGAAACAACTGCGAAGATGGGTGGAATGATTACATAAACATATCTGTGTATATGTTTGTGTATGTATTTATGTATGTGTATGTATGTATGTATTTATGTATGTGTATATGTGTGAGAAGCATCGGTATAAGTAAGTTTGATTTATAAGCAATGACCTGGTTAGTACCAATTTGTCTCATGTAAGAATTATCTCTACTCATTATGTATTGATGAAGGAATTCTAACCAAGAAAGAACAAGTAACTTACTTGGTCGATGGTATTTGTAGGATCGATAGTAGAATATTTATATAAATTTACATTACTTACCCTTACAGTTTTTCATTGCAGAATGAAAAACATTTTCCATTATGGAGAGAAAATTCTATCATTTCTGAGGAAATGGTTTTCTTATTATTGTTTATCTTATATTATATTCAAGAAAGCTATTTTGCATTCTGTCAACCAAGTGTTTTTCCTCTTTAAGAGAAAATATATCAGTTTTACATTTTACAGATTTATTACATACGTATAACATTCATGTATACATACGTATATTTATGAGTGTTTTTTTTTGTGTGTACTGTGTACGTGTGTATGTGTGTGTGCGCATGCGTGTGGGTGTGAATCGGTGCGTATAGATATAATGTAGATATGTAGGTAGGTAGATAGATAGATAGATAACATCTATATGGTTCCACTTTATTCGAATATATTGAAACATTTTGTTGCTTTTTCTTTTATTCAGATCCCTATGTGTCATGCTGAAATTATCCAATTTATTATGTATTCGACGAGCACGAGTCTAAGGTGACAGAAATGAAAGCATATTGAAATATTGACACCAATTTCGCTATCATTTCTTCTTCTCTTACAAAAACTTATAATGTGAGGGAAATTTTTTTGTTACATGTATTTATATAAGATTAAAAAGTCATTCCCATACAAGAAGATACAAAGAAATGTTTATGCACTCTACTAAAAAGTATTGAGTAATCCTTCAGTTACGTTTTAATGTTTTTATATGTGAGTCAGCAGGAGAAGAAGCATTCATGTACATATACATATAAATATATGTGTGTGATTGTGTGTGTGGGTGTGTGTCTGTACATGTATGTATGTATGTATGTATACACACACACATATATATACATATGCATGTATACATGCATATTATTACAAACACATACAAACCTAGACTCACATAAACGCACACACACAAGCACAAACACATACACGCACAAACACACACAGGTATATATATATATATAAACGGCGGTGCATCGGCATGGCCGCAGCTCTGAGCTGAAACTAGACAAATATATATATATATATATATATATATATATATATGTATCTATATACCTATGCATATTATATATATACGTGTGTATATATATGTGTGTATATATATATGTATGTGTGAATGTGCGTATGTGAGAGAGTGTGTGTACGTGCGAGTGTGTGTGTAATTATCCTTAGGATATGTTGACAGAATTCACGTGGGTTCTCTGTACATGCTATTTATATAACGAATTTAGATTCCTTTATCTGTCAACAATTTTTCAATTTATTACTTTTATAGGAATTTCTAATTATACTCATGAAACCAGAAATCGATTGCATATCTATTTTAAATCTATTGCCTAAACTCAACTCTCCAGATCCCAGCTCTCTTGAACGTATCATCTGAAATGAATTTTCTGATTCGCAATTCTTTTCAGTTGCTATTTGAACAACAGTAAAGGTATGAAAACAAATATAATTTTTCGTTCACATCACTTCATATCACTCTTTTTTATGGTAATTTTGTTTCCCAATTTTTAATATTACACGAATAGTGCAGAATAATTTCCTAAAATACTTCAGAGTAATCTATGAATATTTAATTAAAAAATCAAACATTTCATTCATAGTCATTCAGCATACATTTTCCGAAGATTTTTTGTAACTTTTGAGATATATGACATTATTATTATTATTATTATTATTATTATTATTATTATTATTATTATATTATTGCTAGTAGTGGTAGTAGTAGTATTAGAGTAGTATAGTAGTGGTGGTGGTGCTGGTGGTGGTGGTGGTGGTGGTAGTAGTATTGGTAGTAGTATTGGTAATAGTAGTAGCAGCAACAGCAGCAGCAGTAGTAGTAGTAGTAGTACGTCAACGAGCTGATAGATTCTTTAGCACGCTGGGGTAATTGGCAAAATGTTTAGCG
>NC_042997.1:180240931-180265931 GCF_006345805.1 Octopus sinensis
AAGAGCTTGGATTTAAGTTATAAGTTTTACAGACACTATTTCATACATAGTTAATGTTCCTACAAGTTTTCAAACTTGTATGAACTAAAATATTTTTCAACTTTGTATAAAATGGACATCCACATTCTGAATTCTGATACCAGAGCTGTTCTATGTCGTTGTCTTTTGTGTATTCTCTGAGGAATCAGTATGTCTGGTAATAAAGAATAAATCTTGGCAATATAAATAATAGATACATCAAATGTTTGACATGACGCACAGACTCTAAAAGTTGCTGAAAAGTTCCTGGCTTTAACAGTATCTCCAAAAGCCTGGTTGAAGACCCAGCCTTCCATGTTCTTTTACACGGCTTTGAACAACCGAAGGACCGCTGCAATAAGTCTGAATCTCAGAGGAATATATGTTGAATAAAATCATAATTAACTGACCTTCTTGTATTTTATTTTACCCAAAGCCAGAAACATTTCAGAACATCCTCGTATATATATATATGTATATATATATATATATATATATATATATATATATATATATATATATATATAATATATATATATATATATCACCGTGATCACCGTGACCGACCAGGCTATCAGATGTTGCTACACATCCCTGGTTACAATGCACTTCGCATTGTTTTAGCCTTCAAATGACGTCACTCTGCTGGCTAAGCGAGCAGGCCCATATATGTATACATAATTGTTAGACAGGACAGCAAACATCTCAAGCCGTATAAAATATTATTACGGGAAAAAATTCAAAATCTTACAGCTGTTTCTGAGATATCTCCTAGTATGGGATATTGCATCAGCAGAGACAAATAGGGGAAAACTAGGGAAAATGAGAATATATATTAATGAGATAACGACATAGAGGAAGGTAGTAAAAAATAAAGGGATGGAAAGAAAGAAGAAAAAATAAGCATAAAAGTTCATAGTTTAAATTTCCGAAGTTATAGAAACCAGAGCATGAGTCCTTAGGTGCAATTCTACGAAGATCCAGGAGCATAAGTCCTTAGCTGCAATATGCGTAAGCCCATGTAGGTTAAAATCCTGATATGACTAAAATTTGGGAACTAAGGCCCCCATTAGGGGGTTTTAGAATCCTCATTAAAAACGGAAACCTTTGGTGACATTAACTTATTTACTATTGCACAAGATAAATGACTATGTATACATACTACCTTCCATTTACTATTTCAGTGTTATTTACTCCACGTAACTCAGTTGTTTCCTCAAATCCAGACCACATTTCCGAAATGAAATTCCCAGCGCAATCTCGTTTTATCAACTCTAGTGAATGTGTCTCTGTATCTGAACCAGCTTAAAAGAACAGGCGTCAAATACTACAATACATTATAGCTTGTCTTCTCATTGAGAACTTTTTTTTTGCATGCATTCCTAGAGCGAAACCTAAACAAATTCTTAAGTTACTAAACTACGTCTCACGTTAATATCAACCTAAATAGATATTGTAATGTATCAGCGATTAGCATCTCATTAATTTCCGCGATTCGAACCTACATGAATGCATTTCCTACACTTATATGGATCCTTTCACAAACTAATCCATCGAATTATTGATATATCAACAATTGTCAATTTATTAGAGAAACGTTTATCTAAACAGAAGTAATGTAATTAAATGTTAAATTACTGACATACAGAAATGAATACTGGAGTTTTATTAACATTTAGAGCTATTACTATACATGTTGTCGATTGACAACGTTGTTTTACTTACTTTTTCTCTATTGTAGGAGTTTCAAATTGACAGTATCATTTCGTTCTTCAAGTAGGCGTGTAACTACATTCCATATTGCTTTTCGTCATGAATATACTTCAAAACAAAGAAATCGAGGAAATATTTCTATATAAAAATCAAGAAAACAATAGTAAATATAATATAAAATATCAGCAACAGCAACAATACATATCCACAAATGTCCAAATAAGTCAGTTCTCAACATGTGCTTCAGGAGGTTTTGCATTAAACTTATTCGTGTTTTTTAATAGCTATTCACGTTCATTTTCGTCATTCTTGTAACTCTATATTTCTTTCCACAGGTAACATAACTACATGACTTAACTACAAGGAAACAGGAAAGACAAAACTAAAAATATTACTTCAAGACAATTATGCCCTGCTTGTGTTTTTCGAAATAAAAGCATGTTTCTTCAAGCGGCATAATATATGCCTTCAAGCAAGGAAATATTTCAATGAGTTTGTATAACATGGCTTAAAGAAAATGAAGAAAATAAGATAAATTACATCAAATCCATTCCAATAGGTTTTTCCGTAGTGTAATTTGTTGCATGAATTTATCATTGTTTTACCCTTCTAGGAATGCTTTTAGATTAATTTCAACATTTCGCTGTGTATAAATTGTGATTGATATCGAAGATTTATAAACACAGACTTGGTTTCAATCTGTAGTTCTGTAGCTGACGTGTAACAAATAAAGTCCTACCTATCATGAAATCATGCTTTAACCCACTGATGTATTTTTTCCATTATTTTACTATATTACTTACAGAAAACGGGCCATGTCGATGTCGAATCATGATCGTCATTATTACTATTATTATTATTATATTATTATTATATTATTATTATTATTATTATTATTATTATTATCATTATTATCATTATTATTATTATTATTATATTATTATTATTATTATTATTATCATTATTATTATTATTGTTGTTGTTGTTGTTGTTATTGTTGTTGTTGTTTTATTATTATAATTATTATTATTATGAGGATGATGATGATAATGATCCCCGTACCACCACTACCACTACTACTACCACCAACAACAACACTATCACTACCAATTCGCTGGGATTGTAACAAAGTTTCAGCTGTCCACAATTACTAGGCTTAAGATAACACTCTTCATTCACATTTCGAGAATTCTGCAGAGGGTTCATGCTGTTCTAAGCAATACTGTTGCATGTAGATGCTCTATCTTATCAGTTACCTGTATCTTCTTAATCAATTTTCTGAGTTTGATAATCATGGTTCACTAAGTTCTAAGTTCAGCAAGAGCAGGTACAGCACTCCGTTTGAAAGTATCATACTTCACCTTCACTTTTCTTACCGATACTCTCTTACCACTATGGCATTCAATGTTTATGATTAAACAGGTATTTTTTTTTCTTTGTATTCCCATCCACGATAACCAGTTTCAAGGTTACGGCAGGTCACTATATCTCACAGTGTTTTTGCCTTGTCTTTCTCGATCACTTCCGCTGTTCGTACATATTCCACCGCATACTTGTAACAGAACTCCCAGTAAATCATTCTCGCGACTTTATCACACCTTCTTTTGTATAGCTTTCATGTCAACTTCGTGATCTCATTCACCGTTTGCCTTAGATTTCCACATATAGTATGCAACCTGCTCTTGTTACTTTCTGCACAGTATCGCCAATCTTCCGTTAGGTATAGTTAGTCCGCAATACTTGTTACTCCGCAGCACTTCAGTCACTGGTTTCAAGTCACTCTTCCTTAGGCAGTGCCACCTTTCAAAGGCATTTGTATTCCAGCGCAATTCTCTCACACACTGACATACATCTTTTTTCCATTCCATTCCCTTTCGTCTTCTTTCCTCTTTTTACTTAATACTTCTCTGTCTCGAAGCAAGTGTCTCTTCTGGTTACACCAGATATTCCAAAACACTCTTAATATATTTCTGCAAGCTATTTCTTCGGAGCATATGGAACTTTCGCTGTAGATTAGCTCTTCCCACCGTTGTGTCTGGTGAGGTAATCCTTTCAATATCGCTTATGGTGTGGAAATCTTGGTTTTTGTGAAAAGTTTTCTGTAACTCCTCATTCCTCAATTCAATAATATTTGCACTATAAGTCAATATTATCTTTACTCACGTATTGATTGCTTTAAATCAATTTTGACCGCACCACAAACTTCCGATAGAGGCTTGTGTAAAGCTGATCATTATTTCTTCTTCTTTCATATCATTTACTTCAAGTATACCCAGGTATTTATATCCAGCATCGTTAATCATCTTTACCCTCGCTGGTAGTTTTATAACTACAAGTCTGTTGACATCCATTTTCGTCAGAAATTATTCTTAGTTTGTTTTTTAAACCAGATTCCATTAAGATGGCCTTCCCAAAGGAATGAGCTGTGTCTACTAAAGAACAAGCTTGAGTGTTACAGTACAGCTTCTAATAATCCGTAAATAATAGATGGTTGATTATTTCCAATGTTACTTTAAGATCATATGTAAGTCATTTTGCTTTTAAACTCATGCTCGGTTTACTATGACATGTGGAAGCCACGCTCGAAACAACGTTGGTGAGTTTTCTCTAAATTTGCTTTTCTTCTACTGTTTGCAGCCGCTAAAATTGTAACTCTTGTTTTACCGATGTATCTATTATTATCTCCCCGTACTCCTATATTCTTGCCAGAGATTAGGCTTACGGCAAGATAACTATGAAAACAAAGCCTCCAACAAAACAGAACAGGAGTGTTAATGTAGTTCCAGGTTTTGTTTGCTCGGGAAGAAGTTCATGGTATCCCAGATATTTTCTGTTTCGAAGGGTGCAAACAAATACAAATGGTCGTAAATGTTTCATCTGTGGCAAAATCGATTATATAAAATCCTTCTGCCCTATTGTGCAGGAGTCGGGAAGTGTGCCTCACTCTGCACCCTTGTTCCCAACACCAAATCCGTTGCAATACCAAGGGGGAAGAAGCGACAACGACGACAACCACAGGAGCAGATAGAGAAGAAAAGCTAACGGAAATCTTACTGACTCCACAGATTTAGAGGGGGCATCGGACGAGTCAAAAACATCAGGAGTGGTCTTTGAGAGACCTCCTCACCAAAAAAGGGGAGTGGTTAAGGTACAGGTGTAACCCCTAAATCTCAAAAGCTTGTGGGCACCAAACAGAATATAACAGAGACAGACACACGCACACAAACACAAACACACACTCATAAACACGCACATATGCCCTTTTCTCTTCACCTTCTTTAGGTCATTATACTCTGGCCATGTATGAGATCCGGCTTATAGTATCAGTTGAACATCTCACGGACGAGCCTTTCAGGTACATAGATCTATGAAAGGACAAAATTTTACAGAGGGCAAAGTAATTGATGCACTCACCATTGCTGAAATGTCAGAAGAGATGCTTCTGGTAAGAACAACTCCCACTATGTATCGTATTTGAAGGAAACGTTTTCCACATCATGTGCTAGTTTTCAAAAATTTATTAGATAAATGTATACTGGAAGATCCGTTTAAAGGCCACGAAAAACACTAGGTTAAGTGATGGACTCCTTTTTGTTTCGTTCACGCCTTTATTATGGCAATTCTAAGAACAGTTTAACCAAATTCTCGTGGCCTGAGGGCCACCTACTCAGTTACCTCATCTATCTACGTCTGGATGCAGTAGCAATTAGTGAACCTCGGACTTCCGAAACGCAATCACTCTACCTCTGGACGACTACGAGGTTTGTGCCTCTTTCTGCCTGCCTGGATGAAATGGCGTCACGTCGCTGTTTCGGAGAGGTTTTGACCTGAAGGTGAGAACAGTTTCTCTCGTTCCAATGACAGGCTATACTCCAACAGGAGCCGGACGTCTGGATGTTTTAGACGGCTATAAACTTTCCTTGGAAGATTACGCTCATTGGCGGGCGATTTAAATGGGATCTCAGAAACAAGTGAAGATTACGTGAGAGCAGCTAATACAAAGGTGGGGTACAAAAGCTTACCCAGGCAGTTTCAACTGTATGACAGGCAGTTTCAACAGTAAGACAGGCTTTCCTGAATACACCAATATGGACTTGGTTGAATCGAAATGGGTCTTTCAGGTCATACTTAGAAAGGATTTCTATTAGGCTAGCAGATAAGCAGAGCATACGTTGCCGAAAACCTTCAATTCGTTGGATATCTAGATCACAAATTCGGAATCTTTACAATCAACTCAGAATAAATAATTAGACAAGGATCCAGTTATTGGAAGAAGGACACCTCATTTCCGCCACATTAAGATTTCAGGGATCAGATTAATAGACTATTGGAGAGGGAGACATCAACAACAACATGTAGTGTGTTTCCCTTAAAAGGAAAATCAGAGGCAAGGAGACTGTCTTTTTACAAAACAATAGAATAGAATTTACAAAACAATAGAAGAGAAAGTAAACTAATTTGTAACTGAGAAAAGGCACATAGACGAGGATAGCAAATGGCGTACTAGCTGCAGAAATAGCACTTGACCAATTCTTTGACGTGAAATGTGAAGGTTTACATTGCCCAAGCTAGGTTTCGTGAGCTGAAACACAAAGTTTCAAAAGTCATTGACTGGGCCAAGTAAAAGAGGTGCAGCACAGAAACAAGCCAAAAGTTCGGTCTGTGACTGACCGTAGCGGCTCTGTACTTACTAATGCCAAACTGAAATAACGCTGTATTTTGGTAGCACTTGGCCGATCGCTTTTCAGGGCGTAGTATGCTTGAGACAGCGGGACTTGAGGCCTAACTCGTTCGTATGCAGTGCCTATCGGGCAGTGAGATTGAATGCTATAAGAAGGCGATTTCATCGAAGGAAGTGACAGCTGTACTTAGCTTCTGTGTGGGACGCAAATGACCAGAATTAGGTGTTCTGCCCTATGAATTATATTTCCACATGTCTGTCTTGTATGCTTCGGTTTTGATAGCCGCCAAAAACCGTGGTGGTCTTGGGATGCAGTTACCACGCTCTGAGGCGGACGCACCTACAGAAATACCTAAATCACTGCGATGTTGTGAACGACGGAAACGAAAACAGGGTAGAACTAGTGAGGGCGTCCTTCAGGTGACACGTCTGTCCGCTGCTGGTGTCATTGATTAAGCTGCAATCGTGTGCCAAACGTAGAACAATATTGGGCGTCTGACATCTAGAATTTTAGTATTGCGATGTGATCGATATGTTTAGGAGTCCACTTAAATACCCAGATGGATAGACAGACAGACAGACAGAAGGATATGTAGATAGATAGACAGAAAGACAGACTGACAGTCAGGCACATAGATAGATAGATAGATAGATAGATAGATAGATAGATAGATAGATAGATAGATGATAGATAGATAGATAGATAGATAGATAGATAGATAGATGAAGAAAAGTGTAAGAATAGGTGACAAAGGAAGAAATGAAGTCAGAGAAGAAGCAAAATAAATTATGCTAAATAAATTATACAAATAAATTATGCAAATAAATTATATAAATAAAGCGAAATAGATTATACAAATAAATAATCCAATAGTTAAAATCCACATTAGAGAGATTTCGAAATGTAAATTTGTTCGGATGTTCTTCTGTCACTTAGTTTTTAAAATCCAAATAAACGTCAGCATAATATGTTGAAAGATAATCGAAGAACGCATTAAGAAACTTATTTGCAAAATGTGTTTTAAATTGAAAATGGATCCGCACAAAAATTTTTGCAGAGCGTACAAGCTTGTAAGATATTATGGTGAGATTATATTCTTACAGAATGATGAGCATGATTGATATTGAAAGTAGTTTTCTGAAATTTCAGTCCTCAACTGTTTCTGCCACAAAATTTTTTTTTCTTTGTTCTTGTTATTTCCTGCCGTTGGTGTATTTACTAATTTCATCCCAATGATATAATGTTGAAAATCTTAGCTAAAAGTTGCATCAAATGTTTCAGATGTGCGTATATGAACAGATTTGCTGAAAATAATGCATTACGAAATTTCAATTGACATTATATCTGATTTTTGGTTAATTAATTGTAAATATGAAAGATTTATCAGTGAATCTGTATTAAAATTACGACGGTCACTAGTTTCTATATGATACAGCAACATGAGATCAATTGTTTATCAAATTATGGCATGCTAAACTTAAGATGCGCTAAATTTGTGACACGCTTTAGTTCTGGCCTACAGACGTATCAATAATCATGTATTTCTTCGACAGATGGGAATATTTAGAACATTGGATGAATAGATTCACACTTTGTAATCGATACATTTATGTATTATTTCGATGTGATATCTGGGAAAATTTTTATATATCGTGAGCATTAAAAAAAATTAAGAATCTTAGAATAGCCAATTCTTATTAGAATATTCCTGTATAAATTAGATTACGTCATAAATATTGCTTTTTTTCAGGGAAAGAAAATAACTCTTGCCGCATATTTGCTATCATTATATCTAAATTCCTGGTGGATCAATAAGGCTTTTACTCTTTTACTTGTTTCAGTCATTTGATTGCGGCCATGCTGGAGCACCACCTTTAATTGAGCAAATCGACCCCAGGACTTATTCTTGGTAAGCCTAATACTTATTCTATCGGTCTCTTTTTGCCGAACCGCTAAGTTACGGGGACGTAAACACTCCACTATCGGTTGTCAAGCGATGTTGCGGGGACAAACACATACACACAAACATGCACCCACACGTATATATATATATATATATATATATATATATACGACGGGCTTCTTTCACTTTCCGTCTACCAAATCCACTCACAAGGCTTTGGTCGGCCCGATGCTATAAAAGACACTTGCCCAACGTGCCACGCAGTGGGACTTTGTGTGATTGGAAGATAAATATCAAAAGAGAGCAGAAGAATCACCTGGACACTTGGTGGGAATAAATCTTTCTAATTAGTTGCATTATATAACCTGGTTATTTTCAAATTAATTGTATGTTCGTATGTATGTTTGTATGTTTATCATAATTCAGTTTTATTTCAAAATGTCTTGTCAGTAGAGAAAGTGACGGTTTATAATGTTTTTGTACCTGTGATTGTAAATTCATAAGCGGTCACTCCAAAAGTCAGTCTGCAACTCAGTAAAATATGAAATATATACTGCATAGCATATTTATATCCAAACATAACCATTACATGTTTAATATCTTAAGTGAGACTCAAATTCAAACACGCAACACGAAATCGCTAGTTAAGATCTTCACCACGCCGAATTCATCTAGTATTTTTAATAGTTTTGAAACAAAATGAATTCTTTACAAAGTAGAAAGCGAAGTAAAACAAAAGAAACGACAGGAGATGAAATAGTTCAAAGATACGACGTTAATTGGATCAGATGAGAAACATAAACCTATTGAACAACAATATTTAATAACTACGATATTTTCTGTAAATATAGAGTATTCATAACATGTTTCAAATAATATTCATATTTCAACCGAGTTGCTAAACAATAGAGATGATATTTTTGAAGCATATACAAGACGAATTTTCGTATATTTAATTCTTAATATTCTAAATTTGAGTTAGAAATATTTTGTAAAATAACAGAGCTATTCATTCATTGATGTAAATTGTAGAACGTGATTAACGTAACACGAGGTAACAAGGAATGTACTGTTTCTCTCTGTGTATGCCTATGTATATACGTGAATGTGTGTATACCTATATATATATATATATATATATATATATATTATATATATATATATATATATGTTGATATACATAGGTGTATACCTTAATGCGTGTGTGTATGTGTGTGAGAGTGTGTGTGCATGCGTCTATGTATATCTAAATATATTAAAACGAAGAGAGAGAGAGAGGGATTTAATGATTTAATGAGGGACAAAGACATCTTTATAGATATCAAAATATCAAATTTAATATTGTATGAATACATTGTCTGTCTGACTCTCTCTCTCCCCCCTCTCTCTCTCTCTTTATCTATCTTTCTATCTATCTAGTTATCTATCTGTCTAACTATCTATCTATCTATCTATCTATCTATCTATCTATCTATCTATCTATCTATCTGTCTATATATCTATCTATCTATCTATCTATCAACAATATGTGTGTCTGTGTATATATTTATAATTACTACAATTATTTTTATCATTGTATAAACATAGATTCTGCATAAACAAAAGGGTGATTAACACTACATATGACATTATACTAACTTATAGGTACGTAGAAACACTGATTCACTTCAATGGTGAGGTTTCCAACAGTATACATTTCCCAGGATATCTATACATAAATAAGAAGAGGAATACAAAATATGCACACAAGTGTATATGCTGGCACACAGTTATATGCTTACATTCGAAACACTATGTATCTGCAGATTTAGAGATGCTGATAACAACAACAGAGATACTTTGAAATATATGATTGACCTCTATATCCGAGTTCTATGAATGTTACAACATTGATGTGAGTGAAATGCATGATTTATCTAGAGCATAGGAGTTGGCCGCGTAATAAGACCTTTTCGCTGTAGACTTCCTGAAGAAAGGGCCTTCATCATTAAGTACTGAAATAACAAACAATAATACAAAAACTTGACCCGTAGGCGCAGGAGTGGCTGTGTGGTAAGTAGCTTGCTAAGCAACCACATGGTTCCGGGTTCAGTCCCACTGCGTGGCATTTTGGGCAAGTGTCTTCTGCTATAGCCCCGGGCCGACCAATGCCTTGTGAGTGGAGTTGGTAGACGGAAACTGAAAGAAGCCTGTCGTATATATGTATATATATGTATGTGTGTATGTGTTTGTGTGTCTGTGTTTGTCTCCCTAGCATTGCTTGACAACCGATGCTGGTGTGTTTACGTCCCCGTCACTTAGCGGTTCGGCAAAAGAGACCGATATAATAAGTACTGGGCTTACAAAGAATAAGTCCCGGGGTCGATTTGCTCCACTAAAGGCGGTGCTCCAGCATGGCCGCAGTCGAATGACTGAAACAAGTAAAAGAGTAAAAGAGTAAAGAAAGTATTATGAATTCTTTATATCATGCATTTTGAGGGCGGACATGTTACTAGGCAGACTATGAAGGAACGATGCTAGAGCTATGAAATCTTATATGCATTCAAGGTGAAATGACATCTGACAGTTCAAAGAAGAGTTCTTCAGAAACTGTCATCGTGATGTCATCAAGTACTTACAGAAAAGGTGTTTAGCCCTCAAGTGCATTCATGCTAAGGTGATTGTTATATTATGTGATGACGCTTCAGTTTTATCAACGGTGCAATAGTGGACATCTGATTCTAGGAAGAGGAGAGGGATTGAAGATGACCCAAGGTCTGGATGTTCTGCAACTGCCACCACCACACATCACACCTTTTTGCTCTGCCTCTCCTATATTTTCTTGTCCATCCGGTGCTTGAACACTCCCCTCCTCTCCACCCTTCAGCAACCTGCATCCTCATTCGCCTTACTATTATTTGGCTTCATCTTCTCCCATTCTAGTTTTATATTTCCCTTCATTATGCTCTGAAGTGGTAGATGCCACTCTTTGACTTCTTTCGTTTTACATGTTTATATATATTCATATTTTTCTTTTTCATACCCAAGCTGTTACATTTAATATACTTAATTTGTTTATCCGCATAAATGCCACTGTATAAATATCTATGTACTTATACATGAATATTCATCAGATTATTTTCAGTTATTTCTCTCTCTCTCTCTCTCTCTCTCTCTCTCTATATATATATATATATATATATATACATATATATATATACCAATTAAGGACTGAACACGAAAGGTGGACAGTCAACATGCTAGATATAGACGTCAAATCGCCATTCTCCACAAAGATTTTGTTCTCAAATAAAAATAAAATTCAGCACGACCTAAAGCAATGGATAAGACAAAAGAAATATACGAAATGGAATAATCACCTACGTACCGTACAGTTTCAGCTATTAATATCACAAGGATATCTGTAGCTTCGTCAGCGTAGTTTGTTATGAGCAGAATATGCTGTACTAGATGAAAAACGGTACCGGAGTCCCGCATGCAAAAAGTACAACCTATTATGTTCGGATGTATTTTTCAAATGCCTCTACTTTTGGCGCGCTGATAATCGAAAAACCAGCCTGCAGCTAATAATTAGCAGCAGTCAATTTATCGGTTTGAGAACATATATTTCATATTTAAAAATTAAGGGTAAAAATTGATGTTAGTCAATTAAAACCAGTGGTCTAGCACATTAAAAAGAATCCGAAGATTAAAATATTTATATATACCAATTAAGGACTGAACACGAAAGGTGGACAGTCAACATGCTAGATATAGACGTCAAATCGCCATTCTCCACATATATATATATATATATATATATATATATATGTATATATATATATATTTGCATGTACATATGTATGTATATGTTATATATCAAGCCCATGCATTTTAATTATTTTTGTTGCAACATTATCTCCCCTCTCTCTTTCTCTCTCTCTCTCTCTCTCTCAGACACGCGCGCACACACACACATCTATCTATCTACATATATATATGTGTATGTGTGTCTGTATAATAGAAATAGGTTTCAAAGAAAGACGACTACATGTGGTATAAAAAGGGGAAAATGCACACAAGAATAAAAGTAATGGCTTTTGAATATATATCAAAGCCATCACTTTTATACCTAGTGCGCATTTCCTTTGTTTCTTTTTATTTATCGGCTCTCTCTCTCTCTACGTCTCTCTCTCTCTCTCTCTCTCTCTCTTTCTCTCTCTCTCTCTATATATATATATATATATATATACATACATATTACACGGCGGGTTTCATTCGGTTTCCGTGTACTAAATCCACTCAGAAGCCTTTGGTCGGCTTGAGGCTATAGTAGAAGCCACTCTTAACCTTGCTAAATGAGTAGTAAATATTTTCATAACGAAATTGATACGATGGAAACATATCAGTTGCGTTTCTAGCTTGGCTTTAATATCCAGAACCTCTCACGCATTTGAATTCGTCAAACTGAGATAATTTTAATAACGTTATTTCTTTGCTGCTTCTCAAATACTTGTTATATTTAACTCGTTATATTTCAGTTTTTAAATTCCCCATTATATCTGTGTTATCGAAACTTTACCCAGCAGAAGTCTCCTTCGATCATTTCTTTTATACTTAGAGAAACATTATGTGCTCGCAACGCAACTGTAATTTCGGTGGTAAAGATTGATTATAACTTATGCCGTTTTAGTAAATTCGGTTTATTACCTTAAAATGTGTAATAGATGTTTAAATAAATCATATCAAGTACTCTATATATATATATATATATATATATATACATACATATTACACGGCGGGTTTCATTCGGTTTCCGTGTACTAAATCCACTCAGAAGCCTTTGGTCGGCTTGAGGCTATAGTAGAAGCCACTCTTAACCTTGCTAAATGAGTAGTAAATATTTTCATAACGAAATTGATACGATGGAAACATATCAGTTGCGTTTCTAGCTTGGCTTTAATATCCAGAACCTCTCACGCATTTGAATTCGTCAAACTGAGATAATTTTAATAACGTTATTTCTTTGCTGCTTCTCAAATACTTGTTATATTTAACTCGTTATATTTCAGTTTTTAAATTTCCCCATTATATCTGTGTTATCGAAACTTTACCCAGCAGAAGTCTCCTTCGATCATTTCTTTTATACTTAGAGAAACATTATGTGCTCGCAACGCAACTGTAATTTCGGTGGTAAAGATTGATTATAACTTATGCCGTTTTAGTAAATTCGGTTTATTACCTTAAAATGTGTAATAGATGTTTAAATAAATCATATCAAGTACTCTATATATATATATATATATATATATATATATATACACGTACATCACATCATGTTTGTTTATTTCTGATATATCATTGTAATATAAATATAAAGAAGGAAAATCTATCTTTAAATCTTATGTTTTGAAGGAATGTGACCCCCCCCCAAAAAAAAAGACAAAAAGTACATATAATAAATTTTTGTGTTAAATAAATCTGAAAAGCTTTAATTAAATAATGAGGTTAATCAACATCAGGTTCGAAAGTAATTCCTTTCACATTAAGGAACTTGTGTAATTACTTTTTTTTTCCCCATTTCCTCTTTTTCTAACAGAGAAACGCGATTAACAGTGTGTTTCATGTATGAAGAAAGCTAGCGAGAAAAAGGCTATGAGATTTTGTTTAATGAAATGATGTTGTTTTTCTTAGCTTGATGATTACAAGTTTCTAACACACAGCTCACAACATAATTGACAACTCTTTCCATAGTGAAAACTGAATAACACGAGAACGCTTTTGTGGGAATTTCCATCATTTCTTCAATATCTCAGTGTAAATGCTGAATGCCTGTGATCACATTCCTGTATATCTCACTACGGGAAAAAATGCAAACAAATAAATCCAACGCAGTGAGATCAAGTATTCTAAGTGACAAGAATCGAGATCCAGCTTTTCCTTACCAACGAATGAGCAGATGTGCATTACGGAATTGTTGTAAGTTGAGACCCCAGAGTAGCACAGCATGTTACTGTATAATGGTGATTGAGAATATATTTCCCCTTTCATATTTTGGACCAAAAGTTTTCGAGAACATTTTTCTCAATTTGGTATCATTGTTATAGTGGTGTCCACATGAATGATAAGGACCAAATAAAAATAATAATAATGATGATGATAAAATAAAAAATAAAAATAATAATAATAATAATAATAATAGTAATAACAATAATAATAATAAATGCCCTGATGCTGTACCAGGCAGTGGCTCTCGTGGCTTCTGATCTTAACTGATTGGAAGTGTTATCATGTACATCGTTAGGTCTTGGTATAAAAGACGGGCTACAGTAAATATTCTGCTCAATACCACAGATTTGCTTGTCAGTTGTTTGACCTTAACCAGTTGAGCATGTCCCTTAGTGGCTGATGATATGTGCATCTCTGATCACGAGCAGAAGTAGTGGGGGAGCATCATAGCCATGTGTTGAGAACGGTTCTTTGGGGTTTGAATATTTCACCTCTGCAAACATGGGTGTTTCATTCAACATCCTTAAACAACCCTTATTCAGGGACCTTTTGAGCGGAATGGGTTACTTGACCAGAAGAAAATTCTAACTGGGCCCCACCTGCAAGGTCATGTGCTGTTTATCTTGATATGAGATCACCATGTCGCGCACATATGGTTGTGATGCACGTGCCTAGTGTACCCTTATCAGACGGGTAGTCATGATGGGTATACTGGGCTTCGTATATTTTACCCCAGTGTCACTTTGATGGCATGCACTGCTCTCTCACTCAATAAAAATAATAATAATAATGATAATAATAATAATGATAATAATAATGATAATAATAATAATAATAATAATAATAATAATAATAATAATAATAATAATAATAATAATAATAATAATAATAATAATGTGCTGTGTACCTTAAACAAAAGTTAACATTCGGCGATTGAATGTCAAGAGAGTTTTCATAATTTCACGCCCGTCCATTAAATTTCTTCATAATGTTACCAGTAAGACCAGTAGATTCCTCACAGATTAACATCTTTCAAAGATAGGTGCATTACTGATTATTTCGTCAATTACGTAATGGCTTACCACTCGTTTTTCGTGTTTATCATCTCGCTATATTTCTGACGCATTGCCAAATGAAAAGTTTTCATGCCACTACATTTTAAATGCATTTTAATAGAGCTGTAAGAAGTTATATAGAGAAACTTTGAAGCCTAACAAGATGAACTATGAAGATTTTATGGAAAGTAAATGATGAAAGATGTTTATACTTCAATGCGTGTATTTCTGGTTCAGGCCTAAATAGGTTTTCAACTGCAATCGCATACACACACACACACACACACACACCACACACACACACATATATATATATATACATATACACGCACGCACACACACACGCACGCACACACACACACACAAACACACATATATATATGTATGTACAGTGCATGTGCAATGTATATATATATATATATACACACATATACACTCACACACATATGTGTATATAATAAAGGCACGTGGCTTAGTGGTTAGGGTATTCGCCTCATGATCACTAAGTCGTGAGTTCAATTCCCAGCAATACATTGTGTCCTTGAGCAAGACATTTTATTTCATGTTGCTCGAGTCCACTCAGCTGGAAAAAAATGTTTAGTACCTGTATTTCAAAGGGCCAGCCTTATGACACTCTATGTCACGCTGAATCTCCCTGAGAACTACATAAAGGGTACACGTTTCTATCGAGTGGTCAGTCACATGCACGTTAATTTCACAAGCAGTTTGTTCCGATAATCGGATCAACTGGAAACCGTATCGTCGTAACCAGATATGTACAGTATGGGGCAGAGAGGACCGACGGTTTTAAAATGGCTATTAGTCAGCCCCAGATGAAAGAACATATGTCCCATAGGTACGATACATATATATATATAAGCATCTATACATATATATATGTACATACCTACATGTATATATATATATATATATATATATATATATATATATATATATATATATATATATATATATATATATATATATATACATGCGTATATGGGTACAGGAAGTAAAAAAACCTGAAAACATGAACAAAATGAAAAACGAGAACATTTAAAAACAAAAACAGGGAAAAACCATCATTTTTACGAACACCGAAAGCAACAAATATAGAAATGAGACAGGCAACATAAAGAACAATCTCCTCATCAGCTGTCCTCTGTTTTATCTACTCCTCGTTTCGGACGTACACTGATAGAATAAACACTAGGCTTGCAAAGAATAAATCATATTTGTCGATTTGTTCGACCAACAGCGGTGCCCCAGCCGTGCGTCACATGACTAAAACTAATAAAACAATATAAAAAAACTATTCCATTGTAATTTGAGCAAGACTGGTTATATCTGATACTAATTAAAATGACGTTTTTTTTATTGTTTTATTAGTTTCAGTCATGTGACTGCGACCATGCTGGAGCACCGCCGTTGGTCGAACAAATGGACCACATGATTTATTCTTTGTAAGCCTCGTACTTATTCTATCAGTGTCTTTTGCCAATTTGCTATGTTATGGTAACGTAAACACAGCAAAATTGGTTGTCAAGCGTTGGTGGGGGTACAAACACACACACACACACACACACAAATATACACATATATACGACAGCCTACATTTAATTTGTTACAATCACCGTCACTTGTACACGAGTGGCACTCTATTTTGTCCACTTAAAAAAAGGATTTAAAGCAATATAGAGAGTGAGAACATCGCAACAAAATCTCTTCGACGCAATAATAATAATCCCCTAAACTCCAGATTGGAATAGCAGAAAACATGCGAATTGGATTTCTGAAACAGCTTGGTACATAGTGTGAAATACCCTTGTTTTAAGAAGATTAATACACAGACATTTATATATATATATATATATATACGCAAAAATAAGCAACAAGAATGACTCCGGTAATTTGGTACAATTGTTTCGCACTACAACATTTTATTAAAAGTTGTAATTATTACAGCAGATTTAAGATGTTGATTGCTCTTCAGCCAAAAATATAGGTTTACCAATAATACAAAAGCTTTTAAATCAAGTAGTAACATTTTAGAGATAAAGATGTAGAATTAAATTTTAAGAACATTAGGTTGTGAAGTCCAGCCACTAATTGACCAAAACTATGGTTGTGTTTAACTAGTTGTAGGAGTGTGTGTAAGGAGGTTTCATAATACCATAAAAGGAATTCAAGTTAGTTGTAGGAAATAGGGTAAGAAAGATTTCAGAATACCATAAAATGAATTTAAGTTGCCACTAACAAAATGCCAATTATTGCTATATGGTGAGAAGAAACTAGGTCAGTGTCAAAAGGTCATTTATCTCCTTTACAAAAAGTAGGGGGAAAATCTATCAGTTATTATTATGAGAAGACATTGAATTTTATAGTTGGGGGATAGCTTTATTGGTTTTAAAACTAGATTAGATTTAGAAAAAAAATTCAATTTCAAATTTACAGTGAAGTATTTTTAGTCCTCTATGAAAGTTAAGTTGAAGGTTAGTATAGTATATTTCATTTTAATATTATAATATAGTAATACTCATAATTTTTATTTAAAGTATTTAAACGTTCTAGATGTGGAATGTATGCAAGAGTATCCCAACTCTAGACGATTATTCAATAGATTTATATTACTCTGATGTTTTAAAATTTCATAAATTTCCATAGAACAAAGTTGGCAACCTTCCCTACTTTTTCTATAAGGTTTCGCCCTTCTAACTATATCCCATTTTAGGTTGAATCCTATATTATTTGTTTTTAGTTCCCAAATTTTGCTAGATAGCGTTGTGCAACCTGCCTTATGTTTTAGTCTAAAAGAGGAAAAATTATTGTTAAGACGTTTCTTAAAATCCACCGAACATCCGAAATAAAGAAAGCTATTGTTATAAGTTATTATCGTGCATTTATAAATTACGTTTTGGACCGAACAACGACCAGATACCGGACATTTTGATCTAATCCTACAATTACAACTGGGAGGATAGTATTCAGATTTGGAATTATTTAAGGATAGTTCCTCAACATTACTGTTATCTAAATTATTATTAGTATTAGTATTATTGTCATATTAGTGGTCATGCTAATATCCAAATTAGGGTTACTATTTATTAATCTATCTTCACCATCATTCTCACCTACCATACTTTTACCTATACTATCTGAATTATTGGTATTGTTATTATCATTATTTATATCAACGTTGTTATTATTATTATTATTATTATTGTTATTTCTATTGTTGATGCTGTTATTACAATTATTATTATTATCTTTGTTGTTACTATTCATTCTACTCATGGCTAACTTAATGTTTCTTACTATTAAGTCTAGCTATTATGGTAGCCATGTTTGGGAGGGTTGAATATGAAATTCTTACTGATCTCCTAGAAATTATTTTATGATATTTATGGGAGGCTGGGAAATTTTTTCTAGTATAGATTTAAATCTACTGTACACATTCGTCGAGATCACACAATTAAAGGGGATATTTAGCCAAATGATATTTTCTCTTTTATATTTTTTGTTTAAGTACGAGTGGGAAGGATTTGTGTTATCAGTATTCGAACGAGAATTATTACTCTTTTTACTACTATTTTTATGCCTATCAGATTTATCTAGGTTGGTATTTTCATATTTATTTATGATCTGGTCCCTTTTTTATTCTTATAATTTGGTTTATACACTAGGCTTTTCTTCTCCATTAATTTATATTTATGTAGGGTATGAGAGTTATTATTACTTACGTCATTTATATTCACTTCATTATTTGGGAGATTTGAACTATCCTTATCAAGAAAGGTAATTTCTCGGTCACATCCCGCTTTGGCCAATGCTATATTGTATTGGTTAGAGTGAGAGTTAAGTATATAACTATTAGATGATAATTTTGTAATTCTTTGGGAAATATTTCTAACTAATGATTTTAATATATTCGGGGGATGATTAGATGACTTACTTACATATCTAGTGACCTCGCCCTCCTTTCTAAATGGGTAATGTAATTTTGAATTTAGGTCTAGGGTAACATCTAAGAAATTAACTATCTTAGTGCTAGGTTCATAAGTGATGTCTAAGTTAAAAATTTATTAATTTTCGTTTTTATCCTCTCAATACTTGATTTACTATTGCTAGGTACAACGAACAAACATCATCCTTATATAGACCACCTTGTAACTCAGGGATATCCTTGTTTATGCATTTTAATAAGTATGCTCCTACCAGATTCGTTACCTCCGCTGAGTCACTAGAGCCCATAGGTATATCAAAATTATTAGGTGTATGCGATTCATAGCAAAAATAAGTGATTTGTTTAGTAGAATGGGGGGTATACTAGAATAGTAATTGTTAATATTAAACTGCATAAAAGAAATTCTATTAGTGTTATCTAGAGATTTAAACCAATCTATCACTTCATCTGTATTAATCCATAGACTCAAGGGGAGATTAGGAATTATATGGGGTAGAATATTGTCCAAAATAGATTTGCTAAGTCGGCCAATGTCCGACTTAGTTGGACATATGAGCCTTACCGAGGGGTTTTCTAAGAAACTTTTCTTATGGTCCTTGAGATTGATCCTGGGTTCACATGGTATAAGAGGATCCGTTCTATCGGTCAGATCGTAATTCACCATAACTTTTTTGATTTCTAAATTTATCTCTCTCAAGCTTTTTTTGGTTGTTACTTTATACATTAATTTTAGTACTTTTTTAATGAGTTTGCTGTAAGTCGCATTATCCATTCTGTAAAGATTTTCAGTTTTATAAAGATCCCCTGTTTATTTTGAATAGATTTAATGAAATCCTTTAGATGTCTAAGGTGTGGATTGTATCTCAGTGGATGCTCCTTGAATTTTATATTTGTGATAAGGTCTAGTAGATCATTTTCAAAACTTTCGATCAATGGATTCGGAGGTGGTCTCTTCCTACTTCTAAAATCCTTTTTGTAGCGATTATCCAGGTGTGTTATTTGAGGGTCTTTTTTCTGTTTCGTATGGTAGTGGTAAGTAATCCATCTAATTCTTCGGATAAATTCATTGGTTCTGTGGATCAACAGCCATATGTATTCGTCCTTAATTAATGATTCTATTAAATACACTAGCAAATCTACCCATCTACGATGGAGGCATAGAATGCGGGAGGTAAGTACCTATTTAGAAATGTATAAATGTACTTGATAGATTACTGAATGATGTCTTAGAGAAATCACATTATTATTGGTGATATAGTATTCTATTACAGCTATATGACATGTGCTTGCGACTAAGTGACAAGTGATGACGATTCACTCCTGAATTGAATTAGGCTCTCAGCCTCTGTACTTTGAGTGGTTCAGTGGATCACTCCTAACGAAAGCCAGAACTTCTTTAGACAACTAAACAAAATGTTTGAAGACAAAAATGCTATTTCGATATATTTTTATTTTAGTTGTTTACAAAATATTTCCCTTGTTTATACTCTTATACATTCAAAGTTCACTAATTTCCTTATTTAAAGTACGAATCACATTCCTTTCGATAATATGAATATCCTTATAAAGCATCTTTGTAGACGATATTTTCTGTTTGCTCGACACTAATTTTCAAATTACTGGAATCCTTTGATCTACTCCTAGCGGCGTGTGTAAACATACATCGGAGTGGATACAAATACACCTACACGATCTAAAGTCTGACCCTGTGCCGTGTTTGCTGTGAATGCGAGAGTGGAAGCTTTAGGCTTGAAAAAAGGCAAACTAAAGCCTACCTCTCATGGTTCTATGCGAATAATGTCTGGATGTTCTGGTACCATGGGTTATTTTGATTGACAAGGTTGAGATGTAAAAAACAGCCGCTACGATTAGTCGTTTTGAATCCTGCTCAAGACTGACACACTTCAATAACCACTAAATAATCGTACAGACTATATACTGACACACACCAATTTTATTTTTATGCTCGCTATTAACCGTCTTCCTCACCCCCTTCATATCTACGATGAGGCTACGAACTATACGATTAAAACTCGTAGTCGCTGAATTTTTAATAAGAATGCGAATTTGGTTTGTCAATTCAAAAATTGATATCTATGAAAAATATCGTAACCATTGGTCCAGGCGTCTGGTCGTGAAGAGGGAACAGACAAAGAGAAGAATATAACGCCCGTTATAGTAAGATAACAAATCTTCCCATCTCCGATGGCATATAAAGGGTTACTATCACAAATCTAAACCCTCTAAATTCAATAACTATACAGGGTGGAGGGAATCCAGAGTTAATGCTCGTGGCCGGAATTTTAACAAAAAACATCAATGGGGATTTATTGATACAAAACTCAAAATCTACTAAATAATCATACTTTTCACATATTTTTTCGCTAAAACACCTTCGTGATTACCTCCTTCAAACTCTCGAAAAACATTGTGACCATTGGTCAATCCGTTTGAGCGTGAAGAGGGAACAGACATACAGAGGGACAGACGAACAGACGTACATAACGCCCATTATAGTAAGATTTACATTAAATGATAACAATAAGCATTTATTTACCGCATAATCGGCTGCACGATGAATATATACTATTTGTTTACTTTATGATTTATTGAAAGAATTTCGAGATATTATCAATATATGGAAACTTGTTTCATCTGTATTATTTAATTAATAGGTATTGTTAATGATAGTTTAAAACTAATATTAACGTAAGATAATAGGCCGAAAATATTATGTATTGTAAGATAGAAGTTATAACTATTCAGTTAGGTATAAATATCGAAAGCCTGTTGTATTAGTTATAGATAGTTACGTTATGTCTTTTTAATAATAGAAAAAGTTAGAAAATCTATTCAATACGAGGTGATTAAGTTAATCTCAGTAAAATAATTAACAAGTATTATTAATTATTGTTTAAGATATTGTTAGAATATTAGTTGTTAATTTAAAGTTATAAAGTCGAATATATTATGTATCATAAGTAGTGTAATCAATAATACCTCTCTCAATTAATATGCACAGATAAAATTATGAAATATTTTCAATGACTCTGCTGTGTTATATCACCAGGTAATATGTCTCCTAAATGTTAGAGGATATTATATGAATAGTATATTGTATAGTTTTAATATTACCCTATATTATGAGTATAAATCTTAATTATATTTAGAGAAAACATTTCGCTGAATGAAGGCAAGTTGTATTTTTCTTTCCTTAAATTATGTAAATATTTTCTAAATAGAAGGATTTTATATGCTCCTTTAGTACACAAACCGCATCTGTTGATGGTAATTTTATATGACTCTGCAAAACTCACAATCTCCCTTTTAATATTAAATTCAATGTTATTATCCTTTAATTCACATTTGAACTTACTTAATCTAGTATAATTCATTTTCTGACTATTTTTAAAGCTCTGTTAGTGGGTAGCAACTCTGATCTTATTTCTATTATCTGTTGACCCTATATAATAGAAATTGTCTCCTTGAGATTCGACTATACATTGGTAGACTATGTTAACTTTCTTATATAATTTCTTTTTGATTTCAAATTAATATTAACTTTACAGTCAGAAATTTCATTTATATCTTTATGTATGTTATTCGAAGTATTATTAGGAAGGGAGTTAATATGGGTTATTTCCCTTCTAACATTAAGGTGTTTATAGCCATTAACATTTCTATTCATGTTTGAGAAGTTAAGTTGGTTTTGAGGTGAAATATTGTAGTGGATATTTCTAATTTTATAGAAACTATCTAATTTTTTATTGTTAATAGATGATATATTTATGAACAGGTTACGAGTTAAAATAAAGCCAAATCTGAGATGTTTATAATTAATAAGTTTTCTATATTTATTATCGTTGTTAAAATGCTTTTAAATAGACTTATATAGAGAGTTCATTAAATTGCTTTTAAATTTTATTGATATGGCATAATAAGCCAAATCGTATTAGATTCTTCAGAATTATCGTTAGAGATTTTATCATTTATATTTGATTTAATAAAATTTATGGAATTGTTATATGGTTTATTTTTTCTATTACAACTATTACGCGGATTACCAATGAGATGAGTTTTCAAGCGAGTTACCGGTTTATTATTATCATCCGATTTATTATTTACGTGTTCATCGCTATTAGAATGATTATAATCATAATTATTTATCAGTTGATTATTATTTATATTATGTATATAATATAATTTAATGTTAGTTTTTACTATATTGTATTTTCTATTTCGAGGTTGATGTTTATTTATTCCGAGTTTATTATTACAATTACCACTTAACATTTCAATATTAGATGATTTGTTAATTCTACTTTTGTTTTCATTTATAGGTTTTGCTTTGATTGAATTAGCAGTCTTTTCAGCTTTAGTTCCTGTCGTATAATTGATTCTATCATACATACTTTTATCATTTGGTGGATGATATTTTATCTTCTATAAGGCGTTGAGCTGGCAGAAACTTTAGCACGCCGGGCGAAATTCTAAGCGGTATTTCGTCTGCCGTTACGTTCTGAGTTCAAATTCCGCCGAGGTCGACTTTGCCTTTCGTCCTTTCGGGGTCGATAAATTAAGTAACAGTTACGCACTGGGGTCAATGTAATCGACTTAATCCGTTTGCCTGTCCTTATTTGTCCCCTCTGTGTTTAGCCCCTAGTGGGTAGTAAAGAAATAGGTATTTATCTTCTATCTAAATGCAGCTTTAGCTAGAGCTATGTTGTAATAATCTGCAGGTTCCTTAAATATTTCTTCCATTATATGATATATTTGATATGTTGTTTCCCTATGTTGGAAATTAACGTGTTTTTAATTGATCCTGGAAGATTAGTTAGGAAATTAATGTAACTTAAATTCGTATTTAATTTATGACAAGGTTCATGTTATATGGTTGAAATTAGCATCTAAAAAGTTAGTTGAGTTATTATTCTTTTCAACAGATAGAGTGTCCATATATTTTGGAAGATATAGAGAGTGTTTTCTTAAATAATTCTAATTTTTATTAGATGCATTTTTAAGGACAAAAACTGCATCATCCATATAATAAACCGCCCCTAATTTCGGGAAATTCATCATGCAGATAATACAAAAGATAAATTACAGCGGGATCAGTTACTTGAGCCAAATCAGCGGTACCCATTGCGATATCGAAGTAATTGGATGCGTCTTTTCTAGTCCAATATTCATTACCAAAGTTCATTCTAGATTTTCAAGCAACTAGGATAACATTAATTTCATTGATATTAAGGTTAGTATAATTTCTGGCAAAAAGAAGGGTTTTGTTTAGTACAATAGGATTGCTAGAGGAATAATAATTGTAGATGTCTCTTTTTCAAAAGAAATTATATTTTTTCTTATTTTCAATATTATTAAGCCAATTAATAGCTGCTTGAGTATTATAAAATATTCGAGAGATGTTCTGTTTGTAATTGTTTCTATATATTTATCTAACATACTTTTACTTACCCGGGCATATTAATCTAAACGTCTGGTTATTTGGAAGTTATGCTTAAGGTGTTTCAAAGTTATCCTAGATATAACAGGAATAAATGGTTCGGTTCTATCATCAATACGGAATCCAGATATAATCCTTTTGACTTCTAAATTAATTATTCTAATAACACTTTTGCTGTAATCTTTTATAATATATCTTTTATTGTTATCTTTTACAGTA
>NC_042997.1:180268431-180280931 GCF_006345805.1 Octopus sinensis
GAAAATATCTTTGACATAAGAATATAAGCAAATTACAGAAGACTTCCAGATATCGAAACCGACTACATTTGCTCACTCATAAGTCAATTATCTAAGGAGGCCATAGATAATCAGGGAAAGTACATTGATGATTAAATTTCAATTAAATATAACATTTGACCACTAACTAACTAACTAAGAAGTCTTTACAAAAATGTATTCAAAAAATCCCGGATAAACCTCCTTCACGCGGATATATCTCCGTAAGCAATAACTCTCTACGACAGTGGGCCATGTTGACCGATTGCTGATTTGAATGACTTTGCCTGGTGGTGCTATTAAGTTAGAAAATATTGGCGTGTGCCAATACTCGCCAAAACCTATCAAAGTATCAATGTATGATTAAAACATCGTATACAATCAACATTTTTTTCATTTGAGAAATAAAACTAAATCATTTTGTTTTATTTTAGTTCTACTAAATTGCGATTGCTGAAGCTTTACCGTATTATATATATATATATATTATATATATATATATATAGAGAGAGAGAGAGAGAGAGAGAGATTTCGTTTTCGGATTTGATTTGCAAGTTTCTTTATATGAGTTCGTGTGTTGAAGCATATTTTGTTGTGTCTGGGGAGAATCATTCTCTTTTAGTGCCTTACTATTTAACACACTCACCGGTAAAATTTCCACTTATTTCTTATTTTTAGTTAGGCACTAAAAGAGAATGACTCTCCCCAGACACAACAGAATATATATATATATATATATATATATATATATATATATATATATGTATAAGTTTCTTTGTTTATTGTGTAGGCAGTAGTCAGAAGTGCTTAGATAAAAGGCCCGAGACGCGAAGGTATAAATAATTTTGAGAATTTCAGATAGGTTCAACTATTTAATTTTGCATATATTCTGCCATAAATCAATGTATATCAATCTTTAGGGAAGACTTTATTCACCTTTTTGGAAGGACATACTTTTATTCTTAATAATTTTTACAACGCCGTTCTAATCTAATTTCACTCATCTATTTATATATGTATATTAGATTTTTATATATTCGTGTTTTCATGAATTTTTAATGCTTTAATATTTGAACGACTGATACATTGGTATATCCTAAAGACTGATATGCAAAATATATGCATAATTAAATTCTTCAACCTATCTGAAATTCTACATAACATACTTATATATATATATATACATACATACATACATACATACATACATACATACATACACATACAGACATCTATATATATATATATATAATATATATATATATAATATATATATATATATACATATATACACATATATATATATACATACCTATATATTTATAAGTCTATATATATTCATATCGACGTGCGCATACACACACACGCACGCACACACTCACGTATTTATCTTTTAATTGTTTAACTCACTTGATCGCGGCCATGCTGGGATAGCACCTGCCTACAGTCATAAACGTACATATTTAATTACTCTTGATTATTCTCTGTTTCTAATCCATAATATTTGACGATATTTTATTACATTAATGACATGTGTAGAAGAAAATTATTTGAAAATGTAACACATAATTATCATTTAAGCTAACAATTTTATACAGAACAATTAGCTCATCAGTCATTAAGTGAAATGATATTTAAAGTATCATTTTCACTTCATACTTTAAAGAAGAAACGCTTTTAAGAAGGGCAATAGATTTGCTGTGTTAGTTCTAACACCGGAATTTTAATGATTTTATTCATTGTTTCTCAATGGTCGCTCACAAATTGATTGAAAATTGTAACACTGTATGTGTCAGCTAAACATAAACTAAATATAAAGACAAGTATCCTCTCTAAATTATCATTTCATTGCTTGCCAGAATTATCGGAAACATCATTTCCATATAATACTCAAATAGTAACATATATGTGAAGAAGTTACTGTTAAATTACAGTTCCATAGATTAACTCTATAGCAAAGAGCACCAGAAGACACAGTTGCGAATGCCCTTATGAACGTTTAATTTAATTATAGAACACTGGTCTTTTTAACATTTATTGTTAGGTTGTTTATCATGAGAATGAGGCTAAAATCTATAGACGACGGTCTGTCGGTGGTTTATGCATATAGTTTGAAAGAAGTTACTCCTACCTACTTCTACTTCGATGTTGTCAGCGACTCGATAAAGCTGTTTAAGAAGGTGTTAAGTTTTACACAACAGAAGGGCAAAATTCATTTTCTGTTTATTAGAAACACATTTTGGTGCGACTTACCGCAGAGCATGTGCTAAACAATGAAATAAACAGTGAAATACTGTAATTAAATGAGGCATAATATTTACAGCTACTGAAGGCTTTTTAATTTTCTTTTCTTGCTCAAGTGTGTGCAGATATTATGATGGCCGTATGTCTTTGTTCAGCCGATCACAACAGCTAACAATAGCATGTATGTGTACAAAAATGGAAGCTCCTAACTAAACCTCAATCAAGTTGGATTCATTTGGCTGCTATTCTCTTATTCTTTTATTCTTTTATTGGTTTGGGTTACCGGACAGCGGCCATGCTGGAGCACCGCCTTCCTTTTTTTAAAATTTAGTTTTGTTGTCGCTTAATGATCGATAGTTGGTCGATGATTGAGCTTCTAGTTGCTGATCTCCACTATGTGGAAGCACATGGCCTGGTAGTTAGAGCAACGGACTTGTGGTTGCGGGATCGCGGGTTCGAATCTTAGACCGAGTGATGTGTGTGTTTATGAGCGAAACACCTAAGCTCCACGCGGCTCCGGCAGAAAAGTAATGGCGAACTTCTGCTGACTCTTTCGCCACAACTTTCTCTCACTCTTTCCTCTTGCATCTTGCAACTAACCTGCGACGGACCGGTGTCCCGTCCAGGTGGGGAACCTATACGCCACGGAAACCGGAAAACCGGCTCTAATGAGCCAGGCATGGCTCGAGATGGAAGGCTCTCCCCTATGTGTATCCTTGAATGGTTGGCTGGTTGGTCCGTCATCGTCGTTAGGAGTTCAACAAATACTTTTTTGAAAGTGTCAGTAGAGGTTCCTTTTATATTTATAACCTCTTTGGGTAAGCAGTTAAATACCTGAGGACCTCTGAATATTAGACTAGTACATTAGTGTTTTTGCTCATGAGTTTGAAGAGGTTATATTTGGAAGGTGACAATACCTACCACTTCGAGCATTAAAATTCGCTTTAGTACCGAAGTTTGGAACGTGCCCGTCCAGGATCTTCCAAACGTATATAATAGTATATCTCTCTCTTCGATATTTAAGAGAGTGGAGACGGAGAACTTTCAGGCGTTCGCAGTAGTTAAGGCCATTAACCGAAGTTATTTTACTGGTGAATGTTCTTTGTAACCTCTCAATTTCTTGTATGAGACCGGGTGAGTTTGGAGACCAAATCTGTGAGCAGAAATCTAATTTGCTCCGAAGTAAGGTTTTCCATAGAGTTAACATGACTATCAGTTCTCTTGTAGTGAATGTTGGTAGGTTCCATCCTATGAGATGTCTGCCTTTACAGTTCAGTTTGGTTATGTGACTGATTTCCGTCTCCATACAATCTTCAACAAAATTATGTCATTTACTTACTTTCATTTCTAATGATAGATAAATGGCTTAAGTCACGACTTCTGAAAATCCTTTCCATAAATCAATAGCAACTTTCTATATTCTTACTGATATAAAATATTACGCCACTTTTATATAAAACCTCGGCTAATGTGTTTTCTCAGTTGCACAAATGGTATATTACCAACGACTTTAAAATACAGTATGATTAACACCAAGAATTTCTATCAGTTAATAGAGTAGTTTAAATATATATATATTTTTTCTAAAGTGACTTTTAAGTATAAGTATAAGTTATACTTTTAAGTAAAAGTTCTGGTCTTTGTGGATCTTAAAATGCCTTTTAAGGCCTCCGTTAGATTTGCAAACCTTCTGGCATACATTGCATTCGAAGGTATGCACAGACATACATATACATACATACATTTATATGTATATGTATACATATGATTATACATATACATATATATTATATATATTATACATAAATACGTACTCCACTGTTAATAGTTTAGGATAGAACACAAAAGAAAATCGATCGTATATAATTCTTAGACAGTTCTTTAGATAGTTAAATTAAAACACACCAACTATTTTCATGATCCCAAGTTACACTGTACTGCGGAGTCTCTGAGAAGGGCGAAATAACCTCATCTATAGCTACTAGGGCACTTAACAAGTGAACCACATGTATTATATGGAATTATTATTATCATTCAATCAAAAAACAACTTCTCAGAATTATAAAATGAGAAGAATCATAAACTGTGAAGCGGTTCTCTCCCCTTTAATAGAATTTTTCATTCTCTCCTATATGTCTTTGTAAATTCACTCACTCGCTCTCTCTCTCTCTCTCTCTCTCTCCTGTCTCTTATTTCGAAAGCAACCGCGTGTATATATATATATATATATATATATATATATAATATATATATATATATATATATATTATATATATGTATATGTATGTATGTATATATGTATGTATGTATAAATACACATATACGTATATATATATATATATATATATATATATATATATATATATACATGGGAACTGAACCCACACTGACAAATGAGCCTCTCCTCCCCCTACGAGGTAACTTATGGTAAATACTCCTTGCTTTGTTGATATGATATATTTGATATCCAGATTGATATGAAGTCATTGTATCAGTTATATGTTAATCATTTGTGCCAACTCCCTAAATGCCGCGTAGAGATAAGTTACCTTTACAATGTTTAACTGGTGTGTTTTAAGCCTGATTTCTTCGAATATTTCCGACTGCACTACTACAAAAGTATATTTTAATACATTCTTAAGTGTATATTATTATATTTTGGCTGGTGGTGGTCGGGTTGGTGGGGGGCATATACAAAATAGGTCACAACGATTCCTTGCTGTTTCACATGCGATCTATGTACGAATCACCGGTGATGCTAATAACAGCTTTAACTTAACATATCGGAGAAAATACTTTGTTTTTTCTTTTATTCAGTAATATGAGATGAATGCCGTAGTCACGGGAAGCTCTAGATGCTCTGAAAGATAACTGATTGTAAATTTATTAAAAATTTATAAGTATGTTATAGACAAATGCCATGCTTCGTTTTCATTGAATGCAAATATACTCATATCTCCAACAGGATGTGCAGACTCTGCGCACATTATATAACAAAGCAATATGCTTACATGAAGTAATGCGGCTTCACAAAATAGCTTTCCTGACACACTACAATTACTTCGAAGATAAATCAAAAAGAGAATGACAAGGACTGACTATCAAACTACTCAAATTTACTGAAGCAATTTTTGAGGGATTTTCTTTCACAATAGGAAAATGTACCAAAGCAACCTTAAATAAATGAAAACTAATACTACTCATGTCATATGAGCTTTAAGATAAATATGATAAGCAATCAACATAAAGCACAAACTGGTGGAAAATAGTTCAGAAATGAAAGCCTTTAGAAAATACAACACCCACAAACACAAGAAATGTTAAAACAGATAAAGATATATACTGGGATGGGGATGGGGGTATTTAAAACCGAATATATGCTTAGAATAAGAAAATAGACATCAATAGTACAGCATGCTCTTTAAAAAACCTATGCACAATATCGTTCAATACATGTAAGATGAATTGCATAAAAATAGGAGCTGATTCAATCAGTTAAATCCTTTTTCTCTCTTTGCTATAATTATCTATCCTTCAAAATATGCAATAAAGAATTTGGGTTTAACAAAAGTACTTGGTAATACCAGATAAAATGCATGCGATCCTACTGCTACATGGAATACAAATCAGTTTCTAAGGATATAGTCGATAGAATCTATACAGTGTTATTACATAATATGCTTATCCAATGTCCATTCTCTTCCCTGCATATATATTGTTAAAGGATTACTTCAATTGTGTCGATTTATAGCTGTGTAATATTCCCGTGATGACTACCTATGGTCCATGATTCGAGTTACTCATACTTGATGGAACAAATTAAAATTGTGATGAATATACACAATGAATGGAATCGAACTATTCGATTTATTTTGTGCTGAGCAGAGGGTTTACTAGGGAAATAATTCTCCAAACATCTGTTTCTGTAGAGTACATATTGATACTTCTCGGTCTCAGATCGTCTTATATTATATTTCTGGAGATAAAGAAAATGTACCAGAAACGAAATTGATAAATTAGATCAAGAAAATATATATTATTGCTAAATAATATTCGTACTAGTTTCATTGTATGAAACGTCGTCAGCCATTATCGAAATGATTTTTACTGAAGCCGTTTCAACTGTCACCATCCTATTTATTTTTACTTCTTTCTTCGTTCGGTATTTCGTTAAAGATGAAAGAGGAAAAGGGACAGTGCAGACAAATAAATCTAGAGTACACTATACAAAAGTGTGTATTTTCAGGGTGTCATTTCATATACTGTGACCCCAACTCTTGTATAGTTGACACTTCAAATGTTGGGCAGGGTACAGTTCTGCACCTTGGAATTTTATCTGAAATGCGCTTTGAGGTTTATTGTAAAGTATACAAATAACCATAGGTTCAAATTTACACCACATTGCAATGTTTCATGAGATTTGCTCAACGTTTGCAATGCCCATCGAATATCTTTAGTGTAAGAAGGAACGAATTTTAATGCGGTTTTCGCCTAGTACCTGTCCTATATAGTAACCGAGACTTTTCTTACCGTCAACACTATATTATAAGACATTATTTTGTTGTTCTGAAATAATATTCAACGAGTTTTCGTATATCTAAGACTATATGGACGTAGCTGTGACATTTAACCATTTAATTTAGGCACAAGAAATATTTGGCAGTTCACTTTCACCTAGATGGTAACAAATAATACCGCTGAAGGCGGCGAGCTGGCAAGAACGTTAGCACACCGGGCGAAATGCGTAGCCGTATTTCGTCTGCCGCTACGTTCTGAGTTCAAATTCCGCCGAGGTCGACGTTGCCTTTCATCCTTTCGGGGTCGATTAAATAAGTACCAGTTACGCACTGGGGGCGAGGTAATCGACTTAATCCGTTTGTCTGTCCCTGTTTGTCCTCTCTGTGTTTAGCCCCTTGTGGGTAGTAAAGAAATAAATAACAAATAATACCGCTATTGGTTTAAACTTTATGTAGTAGATAAATTAATGTGAAACCACAGCTATGTTGCACACCAGATACTAGAACCAGCAGGCAGCATAATATATACAACTGCAAAATCCTAATGAGCACTGGATTATTTACTTCTCTATAAAACAAAACAAACGTATCGTATTAAAATCCATATACAACTATGCATACTTGGACATAGAATATTTCAGAATAATATTCTCTATATCCATACCTAAAAAGCAGGAAAAACATTAGTTTAAGGCAGAGTTCTCGATATATGAAATATAGCGGGAATATTTATTAAAATGATGTCTCTCGTACTATTATGTTATATTCATATGCAATTATATATATAAAGAGAGAGAGAGAGAGAAGGAGATAGATAGATAGATAGATAGATAGATAGATAGATAGATAGATAGATAGATAGATAGATAGATAGATAGATAGATAGATAGATAGATAGATAGATATAAATATAGATATGTGCGTGTGTGTATACACACAAAAGAACACACACATAAACATATATGTATGTATACACACATATATATATGTGTGTATGTATATGATGAAATATTTCAAAATCTGCTGTAGTTATTCAATCACAAGCTTCAGTAAACATTTAAACAATAATTTATTGTTAGTCTTTTTTTTTATTATCATTCCGGTTATTTCAAGTAATGAGAATGGAGAATGGCTTGTTGTCGGTGTAAGTGTTCCCATTTTAATGTTTTCCTTTATATTACGATGTTTGTATGCACACTGTTGAAATTAATAACAATCAATTAAAAAGTATGTATTTATGCCTCAGGTTTCAAAATATATCCAGATATTTGCAGTATTATATTATAAATCTAGTCAAGTATTTCATTGTGTTCTTTTGATTTCAATAACCGACAAACAAAATCACCTTAGAAATATATTTTCGATAATCTGCTGAAAGTTTGTAATCTCAACTAAATGTTTTCATGAAGTCATTCGTCAGCAGTCTTTTCTCTTATTCAAACATTCGTTGATGTGCCTTCAGTGAAAAATGATGACGTCCATGATTATTCTAGATAACTTATTATTACACAGCTAATGAGGAATATACTGCGCATGCACAAATAGTAAGAATGTGATTGAGGGAGAAATAAGAGCGCGAGTGAATTTGAGGTATTCACTGTAAAAGTTATTTCACTTTAGCAGTGAAACACAATGAAGTTGAATTAGCATTCAAGTGAAATCGAAACAATGGCTGAGTCTTGTCTATCTTTGAGCTGCTATACATTTTATGGTGTTAAATACATATCTATAAAGTCTAAAGCTATTTTCTGCCATATTATCCAATCTTCATTCTCTAGTGAGATCATCTTCAAAAATATCGGTGTTTTTTTTTTAATGCGAGTTGTTAAAACATTTCAAAAGTTATATTTCAATAATTAATTAGCTTCCATTCGACCTATTAGCTAATTTTATTTTTTAATTCTATAACATAGCGTTGGGATTTGCCAGCATGGCTACAAATAGAGCTAGCGTTAAAATATTCATATTCCTAACAATATATAGAGACTAATTAATCGAGATAATTATGGTTTTCTGTTAGTGGATATATACCCACTTTTTTTTTTTTGATAACTTCGAAAATTTTCAACCATATGTCAGTTTCACATGACATGAAAATTGAAACGTCACTTCTAAAATATAAACAAACATCGCAAACAAAAATGTTTCCTGTTAGCTTTCACCTAATTTACTGTACAATATTTTTATAGCAAATCAGCAAAATGTCTGCAGTTTTTAAGATATATAGATTCACATATACCGTATTTATTATCATACGATAATTAGTTAGCTATTGCTGATTATAAAATGCTTCCTTTCAGATGTGTTATATTCATTATTTTAAGCTTAAACAGTGCGGATTTAATGCTACAGCTTCGAGCATACAACACATAGTATAATATTTGTTCGAGTATACAACATATAGTATAACACGTTTCGAAAACAGAGTAATTTGAATAAAATCGTCTTCTAAATTATTCAAATATATGTATATAAATGAGAAATATAATAAAGAGCGAGTGACTTGTTTTATAGACTTTCTGTAATTTGAAAAAAATATAAATTATAGTGTAATATTTTTCAGTGTTTTTCGGTGACGTTCTTAGTTTTTCCATGAATCTTCAAAGATAATTTATATGAGTCACTGCAAATACTAATTTCTCAGCACATATTCATTTTGATGCACGGATTCGATTACAGGCCAAACAGTTTTAAAATTGACAATAACTCTATATTTCAGAATTAAAATATCATTGCTGTGCTTTGAGATCTCTATATGTAGAAGGAATGTTTGTTTTAGATGCACCGAACTTTGAGAGTACGTTCCGTATATCGTATATACGTAATTTCGTGGAGTGAGATCGAGACAAAAGCATATCATTGTTAAGTCATTAAGATTGTATGGTTACCAATTTATATTAATAAAATTACGTTTTATTGTTGTGCTTGGCGTGACTATGCTGTTATGAAATATTCTGTAATGACTCAAGGTTCTCTTGTGTGACTGATATTAGCAGAATACCAATAATTGTATTAAAGTTTTATAAAAATGTTAGTTTGCCGATTTGAGGTAAAAAAAATATTTTCGTAAGAAGAAAGGAATGATGTTGCTATATTACAAGTTACGTTTAAACAAAATGAGGATTCTAGAAACTATTTAGAATGGCTGTGTGGTAAGTAGCTTGCTTAACAAACACATGTTTCCGGGTTCTGTCCCACTGCGTGGCACCTTGGGCAAGTGCCTTCTACCATAGCCCCGGGCCGACCAAAGCCTTGTGAGTGGATTTGGTAGACGGAACCTGAAAGAAGCCCGACGCATATATGCATATATATGTGTGTGTGTATGTTTGTGTGTCTGTGTTTGCCCCCCCCCCCCGCAACATCATTGACAACCGATGTTGGTGTGCTTACGTCCCTGTAAATACTCAGTTCGGCGAAAGAGACCGATAGAATAAGTACTAGGCTTACAAAGAATAAGTCCTGGGGGTGATTTGCTAGACTAAAGGCGGTGCTCCAGCATGGCCACAGTCAAATGACTGAAACAAATAAAAGAGTAAACGAGAGAGTAAAGAGTATTTCGTTCTTTTTTAATACAGGACGTATTTTTGTGAGCGTTCTCCAGATAGATACAAAAATTACTAAATAAATTGCTTAAGACCATTGGAGGAAGTCAGGCTACTTCTTTATGTAAAATAGCTCCTTCCCTACTTCTGATAATATTCATATATTCCAGTCTTTAACTCTAAAACGTTACCATTTCAATCTATTGAAATAATTTGGCTAAATTGAGTAAATATATGATGAAAAACTTGTCTAAGTCACATCACCAGGTGATTAACAGGTCATAATATCTATGAAGCCAATTTTCTGCGGAATGAAATTGTCTTCAGAAGAAAGCGGTTCTCAAATGCGTAAACGTGAGTGAATACACACACGAACACCGTCTTAAAACGTGGTACAAATTATTCGTTACTATTGGATTTACCCAGTAAATAACTTACATCAAGCGGGGTAACTACATAAGACGTAACGAAAATAAAGTGTTTTGTAAGGCGGAGCAAAACTCTGACCCACCAAAGCAAAAAAGTTTATACTTATTCGTGTAATCTTTATTGTAAAACATCATTACTAATGTAGTTTATTTTCAGAAAGTTAAATTGGGAATCTAAGTGACATTTTTTCTATTTGAAAATATATTTGCTAAAAGTACAGATGTTTTTTAGCGATTGTGTTATTCATTTGTGGTAAATATCATCTGTAGGCGAAGATAATTTCAATACGTCAAGAAATTTTGTCCTAAGATATTCATCAAAGCAGTACTTTTTTATACATCTGTATCTATGTCTGTCCCTCTCTCGCTCTCTTTCCTTCTCTATTCATTTATCTATATATTTATCTATCTAGTTAGCTGGCATTCTCTCTCGCGCTCTCTCTCACTCCCTCGCCCTCTCTCCTTCTCTCTCTCTCCATCTCTCTCTCTCTCTCTCTCTCTCTCTCTCTCTATATATATATTATATATATATATATATATACATATATATATATATATAAATATAAATAATGAAAGAATAGAGTCGAACGACGATTTAACAAAATTCCTTTATTCTCGATATATGTTTCGAAGACTGCATATTCTCAATTCCGAAGGAATAAAGGGTGCGTTATGCCGCCTTCTCATCAGGAAAAGCAAGGAACTTATGTCAGCATCATGATGAACAAAAACTTTTAGATGACTGCCCACACGGAGTCCATAGCGATAATGTAGCTTCAACCGTGATTTCTGACGTTAATTTGCTACCCGGGTAACGGTTAACCGAATTATCCTTACTAGGATAATTCATTCAACTACTTATATATATATATATATATATATATATATATATAGTGGAGGCGCAATGGCCCAGTGGTTAGGACAGTGGACTCGCGGTCATAGGATCGCGGTTTCGATTCCCAGACCGGGCGTTGTGAATGTTTATTGAGCGAAAACACCTAAAGCTCCTCGATGGTGGTGATCCCTGTTGTACTCTTTCACCACTACCTTTTATATTTATACACTCATCATAAACACGAATAGAAAAAAGGTAATTTCAATTCGATTTGAGCTTCAATTTTGCCCGTGCACATAGTAAGAAATAACATAATTTACACAGAAATTTTACCTAGAGTGTGAGTGTCTTAGTGTGTATGCGTGTGTATGCATTTTCGCGCATATGAGTGTGTGTGTGTGCTATAGGAAGTTATTTTAAGGCATTCCTTCGTTGGAAGTACGAAAGTTGTCATATGTTCCATCATATGAGATCCTATGTTTTTTGTTAATTTCCGTAAAGATTTTGCATTTCTTTATGCTTTAAAGAGTGCAGAAATTGAAAGACTGGAAAGGGAAGAGATGAGGAAGTGAAAGATGTAAGTACGTGTATATGAATTGGACGTGTGTGCGCAGGGTGTCATAGAGAAATAGGGTGAATGAAAATGTGTTTTATCATGTATGTATTTTTTGCATGTATGTGGAAATGACACTCAATTACTCTCTCAATATCACACGCACATATGTATTATATTTCATATACACGTGCATAAATACATATGCATACATCTTTTATGTATGAATGTGTGCGTGTGCATGCGAAAGAGAAAGTGGGTGACGGTATTTCCTCATAAACATACAAAGAAATGGATGTCGTTTAAGGTACACACTTATACAGAAAATGTTGTTAGGATAGTTGAATTATAGAAAGATTACAA
>NC_042997.1:180285931-180305931 GCF_006345805.1 Octopus sinensis
TGGCTTCCAGAGGAGAAGAGTAGATATTGCCTCGTTTTCAGCTCTACAACAATGTCCAGCAAACTGGACTCTCCTACCTTTCACAAGAGATGACACAGGTGGTAGTTTCCCATATATTTGCATTTTGATTGGATGACGCTTCCACAAGAGATTTTGAGCTCTCATAAGGAGGCGAGCGTAGGTTCCATCCAACCGCCTCTCAAGCTTCTTTGATAATGTCCAGGTTTCTGAGCCATATAGTAGAATTGGTTCGACTGTGGCTTTGAAGATTTCAAGTTTGAAGTCTCTACTTAGATTTGATGACCAGATCTTATGCATGTCATTACAAGCTGACCAGGCCATACCCTTTCTAGTTAGAAAATCTTTTCCAGATGATGATATGTATGACCCAAGATATTTGTAATCAGAAACCATATTTAAGGGCGCATTGTTGAGAGTATGGATGATGCAATCACTGTTGGACAGGCACTTGTTTATATATTCAGTCTTGGCCTCATTGAATAAAGAAGGATGGTTCTGAGTAACAGACAGGGACCTGAAACAAGATATAGAAACACTAATTATACTCGGTAAGGAACAAGCCATTAGAACAAATCTGCTAAAGGCAAAGATTGACGAAACTCCATCGAATAGTAAAAGTAGAATTTGTTGGAAAAGTGACGGAAGTACCTGTCGTTTCTTAAGTACAAGGCTATAATCGTACTAAAGACTATAATCGCAGTCATGACTGTATAGGTGAAAGAGTGCACTACGATGTTAGCCGAGTGAGTGGTTTCAAAATAGCAAAACAATGATATGAACACGTACTAGGGTTTGTGATAGAAAATAGAGTAAATTCGTAGACCTTGTAGTTCCCTATGAGAGCAGAGTAAGCCGATACCAAGGCAACTGAAAAAAATTGAGAAATAGCAGGATCTAGCCAGAGAGCTGGATTGACTATGTAACTCAATGATAACAATTATACTTGTGGTATCGGTGAAGTTGGTTCAATGACCAAAATGCTACCTAAAGGAGATTGGAATTAAAATTCGCATTGTCGATCAGCAGAAACGTACCATCATATATTCTGTAATAATCCCAAGAAAGATTCTTGAGATTTGAGGAAACTCGTCCTCGTTAGACAATCACTCTAATTTCATTTGACTTAGCTACTCATATGTGTTATTGAGAGATGAGAAATGATAAGAATCATGAGACAGTACAAAAAGAAAATGCCATGCGTTAATTTCTTCCGGTCCTTCGCAATATAGGTTCATACTGCGCCGAAACTCACCTTTACTTTCATCTTCCGAACTTCGGCAAAATAACGCAGCATTCAAGCACAGAACTCGATAGAATGGACTAGGTCCCCGTTCTCAAAACAGCTGACATTGTGCCCTGTATCAGAAAGCATTATCAAACCTATGAATGGGCGTTCTTTATAGCATCGGAAATGTTTGCTTGGCAGTATTTGCTCTGGTTCTTAGCGTTCTCCGTTCCAACCATACGGAAGTCAACTTCACCTTTTATCCTTTCGGGTTCGACAAAATAATGTCTAAACCATGTACCAGGAATGATGATGTCCCTTAACAACCTCTCCAAGACTCAGGTATTGTTCAGACGGTGACCTGGCAAAATTGTTTTCTCTTCAATCCGTCTAACGTGCTCTCGTTGAATTTCATTTTTGTCCTTTTCTCTTAATCTACAGTTGATCACTTTTTCTTTACCCACTGTCTTCAGTGGTTTTTCTGTGCTGAGCTGTAAATATTCTAGTAAGGTTTTGCTTTCCCTCTGTACACACTCTTCCAGAGCCGGTTGATATCACCTTTTGGATAGTAGGATCCGTACATTGTCAACAGCTTTCTAGTTTTTGCTCCACTTTACAATATCAATTCCATATCTCATTTGGGGTAATGCTCTCGCTTTTATTGCTGCAATAACATTTTTTTTAATTCAGCTTAGACCTCAATAATTTTCTCAATCTTGGAAACACTGTAATGGTAATTTGCTTCATATCTTCAAGTCTTACTTCATCTGCTTCTAGAATCCACAAATACGTATACCACAGTCCTTTCAATTCCCTGGCTTCCTTCAAACCTTCTTTGTTTCATTTTCAACATATCGCACTTTACGATCCCAAAGTCTATACCTCCACCATTTGACAAAATGCGAACATTATTGTACAAGGCTTTCTCATTTTTCGCATAAATCTTTATATCACTCATAAAAAGGAGATTATATAATTTCCCAAATAGCAAGTTATTTTAACTTTTCGCAATATAAAACTGAGCGGCATCATGGTCGATACAAATAGTAATGGATTATTTATTATTATTATTTTTTTTTCATCATCATCATCATCATAATTATTAGGCTATGTGAGAGGGCTATGTGAAGACGCTGAAAACTTGTATGGAGAGGGTTGCTACTGGAAGGCCTTGTGTATTACAACAGCACCCGCCTCTTTGCTATACCCACCGAAGTGAGTCAAAATTGGTTATCAGAGTATTTCTACAGCTTCCCCAGTCCCAATTTCTGACCTCCGAACTGCTCCCGAGAATATAACTACTGATTATGATGTGAGGGGCGCAGATGAGAAAGACTGTTGTTTGGATGCCCCCAGACGATGAAGTAGACTAGCCCAATACATAGATAAAAAGGGAGAGGTGTAGACGTCAGAGGAGAGTAGAGAGTCGAAGTTGAGTAGTAGAGGCATCCGAACGTGCGACATAACAAAGACATTAACCGCATTGGTAACAACACGAAGGCTGAACAGATGGCCAAAATGAAGATGTTCGATAACGTTACGACGGACAAGTGAGGAACGTATCCGTGAACTCTCAGACCCGTCTGCAGAACGCGGCTGAACCTGAGGACGACAGCATTGAGTAAACCATTATCTCACCACTATAATCTAGTTATCTTTATATATACAAGTGAGGTTGTGTGCTGTCTGTCTCCTACGATTTAGATTCCTAACTACTCCCACATTTTGCGGTGCAGTTTAACCAAAACCGGGTATCTTATAGTCGTGATTCATATCGAGCCCTTCTGGGTATTATTAGCGCGCGTCTACGATGAGTCTACGATTTTAAAAAAAATTACCATCATTTTCTTTCCATTTTTAATGCATTTTATGCTATTTTTTGGCTATAACTCTCTAAAAATGCTTATATAGTTATTTCCCTTACAAACCCGAGCAACGCCGGGCAATACTGCTAGTTGAATATATACTAGCAGCTCTAGTTCTATAAACTTTATTGACCGCACATATCTAATGTAAATATTTTCTTTGTACGCCGAGCTCGCTGCGACGCAGTGCTTGAGTACGACTTCCCGGTTAGTGCCGTGTATTAAAACACTCGTAAGCCATAGGCAGGTGAGACAACTCGTTTCGGATCAAATTAAGGAGAGATGGATACCGATATTTCGCCAATTTTATGGTTTATCAACACCACGAACCTGAAACGAAGAGGAAAGGAATCGAATGGCCAATGTATGAATGTTCATAATCAATATAAGAACTATTTGCTGATGTTCTCTGCGATGAGTTGTAATATTAAATTTAATAATGAAATATATGTGTGTGTGTGTGTGTGTGTGTGTGTGTGTGTGTGTGTGTGTGTGTGTGTAAATGTGTGCGTGTGAGTGTGTGGAGAGAGAGAAAAAGAGACAGAGTGAGATCCAGTGATGCTCAATATAGAAAGGCGTAGCGCTCAAACGATTTGAACATATAATCCGGGGAAAAGAGTGGCTATAATAGAAATCAAGGTGAGTGGAAATAACACCAACCTCACTACCCGACTGTCATTGAACTGTTTTATTTGTTTGGTGGCATCATTATTTTTGTATACGTGAATATGTATCTATGTATATATGTATGTATCAAAATTACCGAGACAAAACTTGAAAACGTGTCCAAATTTTCTTTCCTTTATACGTATATATATATATATATATATATATATATATATATATATATATATATAACTTGAAATGGATAAATGAATTATCTTGTTACGGATTATTAAAATTATAACCGATACCTGGATAGCAAAAATCACAACAGAACAATCACGGTTGAGGTTACGACCATGGGGTATCGCAACCGTGCCTTAGTGCGGATAATTGAAGTTTTATATAATTAGTGAGGGAAGAAATGGAGCTGAACGAAGATTTTACAAAATTCCTTTTTATTATTTTCTACACATGTTTCAAAGGCTGCAAATTCCCTAATTCGAATTGAATAAGGAGACCGTTTTGCAGCTCTCTCTTCAGGAAAATCCAGGAACTTAAATCTCCAAACAAATGCGCAGCAAGCTTTTCGAACAAAACGCTCCCTAGGAGCCCATGGTATGAATGGCACAAAACTGTCTCTCAATATGCATATGGTATGAATGACACAAAACTGTCTCTCAATATGCATATTGAGAGACAGTTTTGTGCCATTCATACCATGGGCTCCTAGGGAGCGTTTTGTTCGAAAAGCTTGCTGCGCATTTGTTTGGAGATTTAAGTTCCTGGATTTTCCTGAAGAGAAAGCTGCAAAACGGTCTCCTTATTCAATCCGAATTAGGGAATTTGCAGCCTTTGAAACATGTGTAGAAAATAATAAAAAGGAATTTTGTAAAATATTCGTTCAGCTCCATTTCTTCCCTCACTAAATATATATATATATTAAATTAGAGATAAAACCACTATTAGGCGAATCAAACAGTGAAAATCATAAACCAATACATAGAAATAAAATTAATTAATAAAAAATATATAAAATATAAAATTCAAAATTTAAATTATTTAAATTTAAAGTTAAAATTAAAAAATTATTTAAATTAATAATTTATACTTATAAATTTTTATACATATATATATATATATATATATATAATATATATATATATATATATATATATATATATATATATATAACATGGCTGAAGTTATATGACTGAAATAAGTCATAAGGATTACCTTTAAGAATTTTCCTACTTAATAAAACATTACTCTTCAAATTATTTACCTCGGGTCACATTGAAATGAGGAAAAACTTTAAAAACCTTTATTGCAGATTAGTGGTATATGTTATAATATGTAATATCTTACAAACCCATTGAACAGTTATACGTGTGTGTGTGTGTGTGTGTGTGTGTGTGTGCGTGTGTGTGTGTGTGTGTGTGTTGAGAGCGAGAAAGTGAGAGAGTGAGACTGAGAGTGATTTGGCCAGTAAAATGATTTTGTTTGTAACGATGAATATTCCGTGACTAAACAATAAATCAAGTAGGTTAAACTAAATGGAAGCGTGCTATTCTTTACAGTTTATTTCATTTAATTTCCACATAAAAGAACATCAGGTTAGACAGTCGGTGCACCTGATTATCTTAATGACATAAAATTCATATTTTCGTTTTAAGAATTTAGTCTTGTACAGTCAAGTAGTTACAGTCTACACTAATACAGGGTAACCATAAGCATCTTATATGGTTAATACCTAGCTTTAAAGAGTACTCTCAGAAATACTAATGCTTCTGAGATAAACTTCAAGACATTTAGTATAGTGAAAATTTCAAATATTCATAACAATCATAGTATTTTTTTCTTTTGTAAAGAGCAAGAGATAAAAAAATAATAACACATATTGTGACTGCGGTACAGGGCAAAACAATGCAGGGTCACACAAAAGTTGGTGTTAAAAAGAACAACGGTAAAATTAATTACAGCAGGGATATATTTCCCATTTCAGAAACAGTTCCTAGGACAGCTCGTAGAAACACCACAAAACCAGGATTTGTCTGACCACTATGGCAAGTGCCATCTCCTCGTTATCCTCCTTCCTTCTACATATCTTGACATAAACCTACAAGTCGACAATTTTCGGGCACTGCTCGCGTGCATACTGAACCATTTCGTCGCATTTGCATGCATTTCCTCCGTTAGAGTTTGTCTCGAACAAGCAACGTATACCACTCGAAGGAAATATTCCTAGGCCAAAGATTTCAGACCAATCAGTTTATTCTCAGTGACTTACGGAATCTCCCCGAAAACATCGTTGCTCTTAACCGCCACCAAACATCTATAGAACATCTACAGAAGTGAGAATTCCATCAACCTCATTACCCTACTGATAGAGAACTGTGAGTGAATGACGGCATTCAAGATGCTATGACCCTACATCGGTCTACGCTTGCTCCAGTTCGACAGCTCAGTCAGAGTCGAGCTGTGGAAAAGAGAGTCGGACAAAGGTCTCCACACCAATTCACTGTCAAAGACACGCTGAAGATGTCTGCTTATGATTAGTCATATCATACACAATATGTTTTTTAACAGCAGGTCTTCACGATAAATCGAACGCCTGGCTAGCAGAAAGGAGTTTATATACAGAGGTATACGCACTTCAGTCTATTACAGAAGCGATATATGCATTAGCTATCTCTCCGTAGCCTTTTAGTGATACTATTCTGTCCGCTCATTTCTATGTAAGATTGACCACTCTTCCCCAGTTCTCCGCCTGTAGATAGATCAGGAACAAACCAGACAACAAGCAAACTAATCAGTCCATTAGTCTAGCTTCCCATGACGTCAAGGTGCCGAGCAGGAGGCTCACTGACTTTTCTTGGTTAACATTTGCTCCTCTTACCGTCTCACAATCTATTAGAACAGTGCCGATCAGGTCTATGTACTTGCACGTGCTGACTTGTTTTTACCACGTCCTAATTCACGTAGGGTGCTCCTCAACATCTGCAGTTAGCGCAGTAGAGACTCCAGAGTTCGTACATACAGAAAAGACAGGAGGGTATATTTTTGACCAATGCGCGCATGATATTGAATGGTTGCGATAGGTAACTATTGACTAGAAATATCGAATTGATGTCGCTATATTTTATGGCAACCCAGCTACCGAATTGAGGGCGAAACACACCTCAGAGGGAACGGCTACCAAGTACTGGTGGTGGATACTGTCAAAGGTTTTCGATTGATCCAAATTGACCAGGGCCCCACCTATTCTAACCTCTTTACCATAATTCTCTATGTTGTATAAAGGTAGTGAGTGCCGTGGATAAACCTCCTTGGGATGTCTCAAGTTTGCAAATCACCAACCAGTCGCTAGATGACAGGTGCCAATATCTTCGCTAATACCAGGGCAAACATTTTGAGATCTGCGTGTAGCAGAATAATGGGCCAAATCTGTTCTATTTGATTCTCCTTTTCGAGGTCGTTTCTTAGCAGTGCCACGTTCGCGACACACATAACTATAGATTCCCTCGTTGCACTGTAATTTGAAGTAGATAGTTGCTAAGAGACTTCGAAACAAGTCTGCAATTTGCCCCCCTTTGCAGCCCGTAATTCTGTGGCTGTCATCGGTTTTTCCAGCTCCTAAAGCATCTTTCCTCCCCTCGTTCCTTATGGTACGCAGCTTAGCTCTGGTAGTACTACCTTCGTGCAGAGCGGTGGAAAATTAGCCTGGGCTAATCTCGCCACGAACACATCGGTTGCAGATGTTTTCTTAAATATTTGTTCTAAATTTTTAATAAAGCCTCCCTTTATTCTCTTTCGCTTTTATCACTTTAGCCTCATTAAACTTTAATTGCCCATTTCAGAATAAACCACTATTTGTAGCTGACAACAGATGCTTTCAACGCCCGGTTAGATAATTTGCTAATCGGGTCTCTTTAAGATTGGCACATCGAGTGTGACGCGTTCAGCTTCCAGTAACCCACTACCTGCCTACAGAGCCAATTTTGGTCGACCGTACATGCCAAACATGTGTGGTCTGTATAGCCGACAGTTTAAAAAGTGGACAACTTATGCTATTCTTATCTACTCCCCTACAGAATACTCTGTCTAGATACAATGTAGATGACCCGATGTAGTGCGTCATTGATCAAATTTGCATATTGGGGAAATGTATTCAACACCTAACAAATTTACGAGACTTTAGCAATCAGCTACACCTGCCCCTCGCCCCCAAAAGAAAATCCAGATGTGCATATAAGATGATGTTCCAGTCACCCACTAACACTAAATCTATAAACGCCTCGTGAAATTCGGCTCTCCTGTCTCTGCCGGAGCATAAAGAGCTACCACACTAAAAACATCCCCACTGCGACCATTCACATCTAGGACCACCACCTTTCCTTTTTGAGACCGAGAAGATGGTCCTTATTTTCAGATTCAGACCTTTTAGGGGAAATACCGCAGTTTCACTCTCCTTTCGCGAGTGATACGGAAATAAGTAAATCTCCTATCCACCAAAAATTGGCATGCATGCTCGTGAATTCTTAAAGTCTGTTCTCGCTCAAGACTACAACATCTATATTGAGTGATCTCAGGGCTTTGAGTATGTGGTATTATTGCCAATGAACCCCCAGACCACATGCGTTTATATTGCCTATTAAAAGCATGACCGTGTAAGAGAAGACATTAGGAGAGTGAAAAGAAACACCCAATTTCTGTGGAGAAACGTGAGTGTTATCCTTCGTGATACATGTGTGTATGTCCACGTGCAGTTCTTTATATAGTATTTTGTTTAAGCTGGCTCAAAGTTCTTTTGTAATGAAGTAAATGATTAATGTAATGTAGCTGTCGTATATGATGCTAGCATTTTCATATACGTGTCCCATTAGCGTTATATGATTTGCATTTATGATGGTGTAGTTAGCAATGTCTTGCTTTTGTTCATTCTGAGGGATCCTGATCGTTGCTGTGTTTGTGCGTGTGGTAATAGTGTCTATGCTAGTGGTGTTGATCGGAATAATGGTATTAAAAGTTGATGGTATACCTGCAGTTGTGGCTGGTGTTGGTACATTTTAGCTTGAATTTATCTCCCTTATTTGGCCTTAACTCAAAACCTTTTGGATTGGTACATTTTTGTTTCATTTTCTTTTCTTTGCCTTAGTTACTGTCTTCCGTATCATCTTAACATGAAATATTTGTGTGGCGTGAGTCCGGCGGGAATATGTCTAGGGAAGGTTTGTCATGTTTTTTTCTTGATATATTCGTTATTACTGAGGGTGGGGTTCCCTTTCTGGTTTTGTTAGCGCTATCTGTGATCAGGTAGTCCTTGGTGTTAATGCATTTCAGATATTTTACTTGCTTCAAATTTTGTTGTTATTGCTGTTGTTGCCGCCATCACTGATGTTGCTAATACTGCTACTATTGGTTTTGCAGTTGCTACTTTTACTCTTACTGCAGTTGTGCTCGCCTGATTCTGTTGAGGCTGTAGCTATTACGGTACTTGAGGTTATTTTCACTTTGACAGTGGTGCTTTCACAGTAGTGGTTGGTATGGTAGTGTTGTTGTTGTTGTTGGCGGTTGTGGTGGTGATGCTGGTGATGGTGGTGGTGGTGGTGGTGGTGGTGGTGGTAGTATCGGCAGAAGAAGTGACCTCCTTTTATTTCCTATGGGCTAAAAGCTTCGAGGTGTTTTTGTTACCACACATTTGACACTTCAGTCTACTACTCTCGACAGATATGTGCAGTCCTGTGCCATCTGACAGATTACTTAGTTCCGCTATCATTTCCATGCACTGATTCTCAATCCGTATGAGAATTTCCATTACTTGACCTGTCCATCTCTGCTTCTGCAGACACTGATCCTTTCTATATCGATCAGATCCGACGCCATCAACCAGCAGATGTTGATTTCTGGATACACGTTGATCACACTTAATTCTAAGAGCCCTACGACCGACGTAAATTGGTATGAGGACCAGTTTGTCATTCATTTGGGTGGTTGTTGTGTGCTTTCTGGCATCTTCCTCTATGGCGAATCTCACCTCTAAAGTTTTAATTTTCTTTCCCCTATGTCTCCAAATTGTATTACGATACTTAAAATCAGCCGGTGTGTTGCCTTTTCTACTTTACCATTTTTGCTGCTATGGTTTTGTATGTAACTATTCCCAGATAATTTAGATTCTGGACAGGTCTTGCATGTACAGTTCCACGTTTAGGCCACATTTCTCCGACATAGTTTTCGCACTTTTAATTCACTTAAGTCGATAAAAATTTCTGCGTTCATTTGACGCACCACGCCGGTGGTAACACTAAAGCTAGATTCGTAAGTTATATTTTCGCTTTTTTTTTTAATGAAAGTTAATGGTTTTGTTGACGGAGGAGGTGGAACGTGATAATGTGTTCAACGGAGAATATAATTCCTTTTTTTTTTGTTGTTGTTGTGTAGTGGGCTCATGCTATTTGTTGTTTTAGATTTCATTGCTCTTGCTTTAGTATTTTTAATTCGCCTTGTTGTTCTTAGTGTTTTGGGAGTGTAGTCAAAGTGTGATGATCGTAATGGTGTTGCTTTTCTAATGCTTTTTATTGTTTCCATTGCTATTTGTACACTGTGTGTTAAATGTAAAAGTCGGTAGTGGCGGGAACATTTTCATAATGGATGTCAGAACGGCCATTATCCTCCTCCATTTGGGAACGCATATTGCATTCTGTTTTAAAAATACATGGAGTTTTCAATAATAAATTAAAATATTCGCTCTTAAAGGGTTAATTTCTCCACAAATCAACCAGCTTCAAAGTGAGTTGGCTTAACTAGCAGATAGTCCAACAAAATGCAAATATCGAAACACGAAACAAAAGTTAAACAAAAGTTACGAGCTGGAAACAAACGACTTCATAGCATATAATAATAATAATAATAATAATAATAATAATAATAATAATAATAATAATAATAATAATAATAATAACAATAATAATAATAATAATAATAATAATAATAATAATAATAATAATAATAATAATAATAATATAATAATAACAACAATAATGATAATAAAAAATGCCCTGATGCAGTGCCAGGCAGTGGCTCTCGTGGCTTCTAATCTTAACTGATTGGAAGTGTTATCATGCACATTGTTTCGTCTTGGTATAAAAGATTGGCTACAGCAAATATTCTGCTCAATACCAGAGATTTGCTTGTCAGTTGTTTGACCTTAACCAGTTGAGCATGTCCCTTAGTGGCTGACGATATGTGCATCTCTGATCACAGGCAGAAGTAGAGGGGGAGCATCATAGCCATGTGTTGAGAGGGATTCTTTGGGGTTTTAATCATTCACCTCTGCTAACATGGGTGTTTCGTTCAACGTCCTTAAACAACCCTTATTCAGGGGCCTTTTGAGTGGGATGGGCTACTCGACCAGAAGGAAATTCTAACTGGGCCCCACCTACAAGGTCATGTGCTGTTTATCTTGATATGAGATCGCCATGTCGCGTATATATGGTTGTGATGCATGTGCCTAGTGTACCTTTATCAGACGGGTATTCATGATGGGTATACCGGTATACTGGGCTTCGTATATTTTACCCTAGTGTCGGTTTGATGGCATGCACTGCTCTCTCACGCAATAATAATAATAATAATAATAATAATAATAATAATAATAATAATAATAATAATAATAATCTTGGTATAAAATATAGACTACAACAAAGTTTCTGATAAATACCACATGTTTACTTGTCAGTTATTTGACCTCAACCTGTTGAGCATGTCCCTTAGTGGCTGACGATATGTGCATTTCTGATTAGAAGCAGAAGTAGTGGGGTAGCATCATAGCCATGTCTCAAAGGAACTTGTGGCATTTAAATATTTCACGTCTGAAAACATGGCCGTTTCGTTCAACATCCTTAAACAACCCTTATTCAGGGAACTTTTGAATGGGATTGGTTACAAGACCTGAAGAAAATTCTAACTGGGCCCCCACCTGCAAGGTTATGTGCTATTTATCTTGATATGAGATCACCATGTTACTCACACATCGTTGTTATACATGTGCCTGTGTTACGCTCTTGAGATGGGTAGTCATTATGTGTAAACTGCGATTCGTATATTTGTACCTGTGTCATTTTGATGGTATGTGCATTGTTCTCTCAATAATAATAACATTAATCCCAACATCAACAACAACAGCAGGAATAATAGACTGGACCATAAAATAATTATAGAAACTTGACTGAAAAACTAGGAAGTTGCTGACCAGGTGTGGAGCCCACCATCCGAAAACTGATATCAACCGGCTGTACTTAAGGAGACACCAGGGTGGACCAGATTTAATATCAGTAGAAGAATGTGTAGAGATTGAAAGACAAATCCTGGTACAGTATTTACAGAGCAGCACAGAAAAACTAGCAAATATAGTTAAGAAAGAACAGGTGATAAAACATGTAATAGGAGAAAAGGGCAAGAATGAAATACAAAGAGAGCACTTCAGAGTGATCGAAGAGAAACCTTGGCATGGCCAATTTTTGAGAGGCACTGAAGAAGTATGTCGAACAAAATCCTGGGCTTGGTTTCAAAAAGGAGCAAGTAGAAGAAGAAACAGAGAGCCTAACTGTAGCATCCGAAGATCAAGCGATAAAAACAAACAACTTGGGAGAATATTTATACATATGGATAGAATGAGTCAGAAAAATGTAGACCCAGTGAAACCTGCAGCGAACAGTGGCACACATTGTGGGAGAATGCCCCAAGTTGGTACAGGAAGAATATTAAGAAAATAGAGACACATCAAGTTTGTAAAAGTTTTACACTGAAAACTGGGCCAGAAATAGGGATTTGAAGCTGGAAACAAGTGGTACAGTCAACGATTCGAAAGAGTACTAGAGACGGCGAAATCTAAGATTTTGCTGGAACTTTCGAATTCAAACGGAACAAAAATTAGAAAACAATAAACCAGATATTACAATCATAGATAAAGAAACACGAAGTTGTTTACTTATCGACTCTAGTATCGTAAAGAAGAGGAAGAAAAAAAATACAATCCCCTAAAATTTGAAATAGGAAGAATTTGGTGTATGCGAATAGGAAAGGTCGTGCCTATAATAACTAGTGCGTTGGGATCAATAATCTATATAGACAAATGGCAGAGAGAGAATGAAATAGAATGACCGGTAGAGCTCCTACGGAACGTTTGTCGCTAAGGGGCAGCCAAGGAGTATCAGGAGGGCTCTAAGTACTTTCAAGTACTTGAAGTCTTTCAAGTATTTGAAAGACTGCAGAAAAGTTGCGGATACCTAAGGTTACAGGTAGCAACCCTCTATCCACATAGTCCCTACCAGGAATAACACCGATCCTGAGACAAACCAAAATAATAATAATAATAATAATAATAATAATAATGATAATAATAATAATAATAATAATAATAATAATAATAATAATAATAATAATGATGATAATAATAATAATGATAATAATAATAATAATAATAACAATAATAATAATAATAATAATAATAATGATGATGATGATAATAATAATGATAATAATAATAATAATGATAATAATAATGATAATAATAATAATAATATTAATAATAATAATAATAATAATAATATGTATAATAATAATAATAATAATAATAATAATAATAATAATGATAATAATAATATAATAATAATAATAATAATAATAATAATAATAATAATAAAATGAATAAAGCTTTCCGGAGTAAGCAATAACTTCAAAGGATTCTTTTAAATTGCATGTCACGTATTGAGAAGAGCATTCTCACCGTGAGAAAGATAACCTTTGATGTAAATATTTATTGGTTTTTGTAGCTAGATTATACGGTGGGAGTATTTTAATACCATATAATTGTTATATTATAATATGTCTTGTCGCATAATCATTCGTATTTAAAAATGACGCTGTCGCGTGACGTCTACGCCAATTCAAGTGTGACATAATCCGGAATGAATGTCTGCAAATGCATCACAGAATTAAGCCTTTTATAACATTTGTAATTTTATATTCTATAAAAATGCCATCACTGCGATAGGCTGAATGCAGCGTACTGTGCATCCTCCAACAAAAGCTGAGATTTTACATCTTAGAAAGAGAAAAATAGAGAATTAATATATTTGCTGTCAAACACAATATCAAAGGAATGAGTATCAAGTTCCATATATGAATTGCTCTCTTGTGATTCTAATCTCAAATTATTATAAAGCAGTCTTCAATATTCGGTGGAGAAAACCTATATACTTCCAACACCTTGGATAATTTTAAACGACGATATCAATATTGAATGACGGTTTTGTATTCCTTGTTGTAATCCGTCCTCAAAGTATCGCTACGGTATCTTTACAGGAATTTCATATATATATTTTGAAAATTGAATCGAGTTAAGGACTGCTTGGAGACAGAAAACCTGGTTAGACGCGCGTCATCAGTGCAAGAAACTATTAGTAGCTCGTACTTTTCTATATATGTATTCTAATACTCTAACCTCTTCCTCTCCTTCTCCTCCTGCCTGTGGTTTTGTAGATGTTTGATGTATATCCGGAATGTAACATTGTTCTCATAGAAATATATTCTGAATTATCTTCCTGTTTTCATTTTGGTCTCTTATTATTATACAAGGATCAACAATATTTCCGGTATAATGACTTTGTTTACGTTTAAAGCATTACAGAAAAATCATTCTCTTCAAAAGTTTAAATCTAACTGCATTAATGTAATTATATATGTTCATTTATTACCGAAAATCCATATCACAATTTTAAAGATAATTTTGATATTGCTACATGCAAGCCTACACACAGGAAGACGACACAAAAAAATTCAAATATAACCAAAGCTGAATTAACTGTAAACTTTTCGCTAATTAGATATGTATAAATTCTCAAGCATGTACACACACACATACACATGCACACACATGCGGGCTTACACCCCTACAAACACAGACATTTTCTTGAGTAATGTATCAGTGTGCATGCATGTGTTTATATGCATGTTTAACTCAGAGAAAATTAAAGAAAGGAAATGAAACGAGATACCATGCCATGAATAGCAAGATTAAAGAAATGTGATCTGGTAAGGCGGCGAGCTGGCAGAAACGTTAGCACGCCGGGCGTAATGCTTGGCAGTACTTCGTCTGCCGCTACGTTCTGAATTCAAATTCTGCCGAGGTAGACTTTGCCTTTCATCCTTTCGGGGTCGATAAATTAAGTACCAGTCACGCACTGGGGTCGATATAATTGACTTAATCCATTTGTTCTTGTTTGTCCCCTCTGTGTTTGGCCCCTTGTGGGTAGTAAACAAATAAGAAATGTGATCTGGCAAAATAACCATGGCTGGATGTATAGCACTGTGAACCAATACCGAAGTATGCCCATGCCCTGAACGAAGAAGATCGAACAATTAAATATAGGCAATCCTGCTCGTCGTATGGAGGTATAAAATCAAAGAAAGCACACCTAAGTAGGAAGAAAAAAAATGAAAATTGTGGAAAATCGATTCAACGGATCCGACAGTCCGATAGCAGAATAGAAGATATGCAGGTAAAAAGAAAAAATATGAAAAACTTGTCAACCTTTAAATCAGATATGCACCGAAAAATAAGAAATGTAGAAAAACAGTGAGACCAGGCGCCACTCTTACAGAGATGATTTCGATGCGAAGATATGGAATTGACAAAATAACAATGCCGCTCAGTAATATAAACGGACACTCGGGATTAAGTGTTCACATCGGATTTTGTAACTTCTTTGTGAATACAACTAGCTTTATGAACCAAGTTAGAAAAGTTTTCTCCGTGTCCTTATGTCATGATCCAGAAATAAAATCAAGCTTGAATTATAAGAGGCACAATGTGTATGTCTTGAAAACGAAAATAAAAACCAGCAAACGCTGTGTAGTTATTGATTGTTTTGAATACAATTAATTAAGATAGGAAGAAATTATGAGTTAGGAAGAAATTATATCACAACATATAAAAGGATTTGGCTGTTTTAAAATATGAAACATGTCAAATAAACAGCTGCACTAGGTGTGAGGAAACTATATTTTAGCGCATACATAGAATTAATTCATATATACAGCTGCGTGTCATGGTAAATGAAATGTGTGCAAACATGTATTAATAATGCAGAGATATGGTTTCTTCGGCAAATAGTGATTGCGCTCAATAGAGATATAGTGACAAACGTCGAAATGCTTACAAGAGCGAATACCACTAGAAAGCTCCCTACCAGCATAAGGAGACAGCAGTCTAAGTACACTGGATAACATGTGGAAATAAATATCTAGAGTTCTTAGTGACAGTCGTTTAATTACAAGGAAGAAAACTCCAGGCACGACACAGCAGTAAGGTGCTTCGTTACTTTACAACCGCCAAAATACACTGATAATAACTACAGAAATCAAACGGGCTAAGACAATCTCCTAGCAAACAGTCAAGTATTTGGATTCACGTGGACCGGTTTCTGCACTGGCACAATAACTTCAGCTTCCTCAGCACGCGTTTCCATGATAGAGACCCCGCAACCCGTCGTGTTGAAGTCTGCGCTGTAACTGATTCGTTTTGCGCCGAAACCATGGCAGTCACCAGAGTGAAAATATTTTCGACACGGAGCAAATAATTCACGAGAAAAAATAATTCAGGAAAAATCTATATATATAAAACAGTAGTTGTGTGAGTGTCTGTCTCCTTCGATTTAGATTCCTAACTACTCCCACATTTTGCGGTGCAGTTTAACCAAAACCGGGTATCTTATAGTCGTGATTCATATCGAGCCCGTCTGAGTATTAGCGCGCGTCTACGATGAGTCTACGATTTTAAAAATAATTTAACATCATTTTTTATTCCATTTTAATGCATAATTTTTCGTGTGTCGATGGCGGCGGAGTTGGCGTCCATGGTCACAGCTGCATCTGTTTGCTTCTCCCCCTTCTTCCCTCCCTCGTGAAGCTGTGGGGAAGGGAGTGTAAGGAAATCAACGTCGTAAAGCGTTGTCAAGGAGACCAGCGTTCTTTTAGAACAACGACTTCATGGCTTGAAGACACCAAAACAGAAATGGCTAAGAAAGCCCGAATTGGCATCTATAAGGGAAGTAACTCTCTAAAAATGCTTATATAGTTATTTCCCTTACAAACCCGAGCAACGCCGGGCGATACTGCTAGTATAATATAATATAGGCGATTGTAGCCCTACCTCCGCCAAAAGAAAAAAGTAAATTGCTGAAGGATTAAAATTAATCAAAGGACACACTAAGTATGTCTACTTGCTGGTAATAACAGTCAAAACTCTTATTTAAATCGCGAAAATACACTGATAATAGCTATAGAAATCAACCGTCCGAAGGCAAACGGACTAAGACAATCTCTCTGTACACATTCAAGTATTTGGACTTATGTGGACCTGTTTCTACACTGGCATAATAGTCTCAGATTCCTCAGATTTCAACTTGACCAGGTTCATGAAGGAACCTGATGAAGAAGATGCGCAAGCCGAAACTTTAACGTCACTGCCAATCTTTTCGTTGAAAAATGTAATATATGCATGTGTATAGGCGCAGGAGTGGCTGTGTGGTAAGTAGCTTGCTAACCAACCACATGGTTCCGGGTTCAGTCCCATTGCGTGGCATCTTGGGCAAGTGTCTTCTGCTATAGCCCCGGGCCGACCAATGCCTTGTGAGTGGATTTGGTAGACGGAAACTGAAAGAAGCCTGTCGTATATATATGTATATATATATATATATATATATATATATATATATATATATATATATATATGTGTGTGTGTGTTTGTGTGTCTGTGTTTGTCCCCCTAGCATTGCCTGACAACCGATGCTGGTGTGTTTACGTCCCCGTCACTTAGCGGTTCGGCAAAAGAGACCGATAGAATAAGTACTGGGCTTACAAAGATTAAGTTCCGGGGTCGATTTGCTCGACTAAAGGCGGTGCTCCAGCATGGCCGCAGTCAAATGACTGAAACAAGTAAAAGAGTAAAGAGAGTAAAAGAGTATGCAGTTTGCAAGTTTATTGATTGTTCAGTGTATTGCAAAAGAGATAAAGATAATTTCATATTCCCTCAGTGAAGTGTATTTGAGTTCATTAGAATAAAGTATATCTCTGTAATGGCGGATGTAAATGCCTGTTGGTTGATTGTTTCTCAAGATAGACTTAATATCCAATAGGGTGATTGAGCGAGAGATAGAGAAATTGAGAGATAGAGAGGGGGAGAGAGAGTGTGTGTGAATGAGATATTCAGAGCAATTTAATGTAAAAGTTGAAGTCGAAAGAGGAACATAGAAATTAAAATTTAGTGACTGGGGAATAATAAGGATTGAAATTTGCGTAGTCAATAGACAGTTAACACATGACACACGCTTACACACACTGCGTGCAATCTTCTGTCCTTGACTCCCACACATCCACACATGCACGAACATAATTACAGATAAACTAGAAGGATTATCTTGACAAGCATCCGTTAGGAAGTGTTAAAGTAGCAGTAAGTTTATTATTGTGTATGTACATGTCTGTGTGTGTGTGTGTGTACTCATGTGTAGGCATATATGCTTATGATTTTCTGTTAAATAATAGCATCGTATGGTTACTCTAGTCGTTCTTTACGCAGTATAAAGAAAAGGGCTGAGTACATTGGAGTTACACAAAACGGCGCAGGATGAGAAAATACACTGGTGTTTGTGTCAAGCAAAGAGTAAAGGATTACCTCACAGAGTGATTGAGTGGGTAAGAATCGCTCAGAAACCGGTGTATTATGAGTATAGTGAGTAAATGGTAGTTAGCTGTCGCTGAAAAACACTCCGAGTTTTTAATATTAGTGCTATGAATTTTTTCCTTAGAAACCTTTGAAATTAATTGTTCGATACATACATACATACATACATACATACATACATACATACATACATATGAGAGGGATGACTACTATGTGGACAACCCTCATGCTAGAAGTAGATCCTCTATGGTCTTACCACAAAGAAATTTTCTCGTGAAAATTTAGAAAATACCACAACTTTATATATATATATATAGTTAATCCAAACAAGGAAGCACCAAAATAAAACACAACAACGCGAGGACGTGGAACAAATATAGTATTATTGGACGCTCAGGAAAGAAGGAAAGAAGGAGGGTATAACGTTTCGAGCGGAGCTCTTCGTCGGAAACATAGGAGAAAGAAAGATCCAGAGAAGGGAAGACAGAGGGAAAAAAATCACCAACGGTACACATGCGGTCACAGAGAGAGAGAGATGGGAGAGATAGATAGATGGATAGATAGATAGATAGATAGATAAATAGATAAATAGATAGATAGATAGATAGATAGATAGATAGATAGATAGATAGATAGATAGATAGATAGATAGATAGATAGATAGATAGATAGATTGAGAATAGTCGCTACCCATGAACTTATTTAAGACTATCCCTTCTACTACTGCTACTACAACCACAAAAGTACACTGTGTGTCTACTTGGCCATTAAAACAGATTACACGGACAGCCTTTACTTCTTCGACTGCTGCTACTTAAACCATCAAGCTTCACACCCAAAAATATCTTAGCACCCGGAAAGACATTTTTTCAGATCTGCAGCAACCTACTTTTAGAACCTTCACAGAGAAAAAGAGATAGAGAGACAGAAAAGAAAGAAAAATGTCCTACGTATGTGAAGACAATGGAAATATTTAGAAAACATTTCATTTAATTTTCTCTTCAATTTAACTGTTTTTCTTCTTTGTTAGAATAAAGTATATCTATATAATAGTGTACATAAATGCCTGTAAGTTGATTGATTTCTCAAAATATCCAATAGGATGATGTAACGAGAGACATATAGATAGATAGATAGAGAGAGAGAGAGAGAGAGAGAGAGTAAATGAGATATTCAGAGCAATATCCACCTGTGTTTTACTCTTAGTTGAAAAAGTTGAAAAGACAGAAACCTTTAGTAATCACTGCAAAATGTATTTCATGATAAAATTATTTTACCATTTTCTACTAAGTCTTATTTTCCTTATACATATCAACTCGTGTGTCACTTTTCAAAATTCTACACACACACACACACACACACACACACACACACACACACACACACACACACACACACACACACACACACACACACACACACACACACACACACACACACACACACACACACACACACACACACACACACACACACACACACAAACATTGTGAACTTACGGATTCAAAGCTAACTTTTCCTAATTTCCTAATGTATATAT
>NC_042997.1:180310931-180315931 GCF_006345805.1 Octopus sinensis
TTCTCTGTACTTGTTCATGCTGTATACACACACACACACCACACACATATTATATATATATATATATAATATATATATATATACTATATATATATATATACATATATGTATATATATATACATACATGTATATATATATACATACATGTATATATATATATATACACATATAATATACATATATACATATATACATATATATACATATATATACATATATACATATGTATACATATATATATACATACATACATATATATACATACATTTATATATATATACATATATACATACATGTATATATATATACATATATATATATACATACATGTATATATATATATACATATATATATATACATACATGCATATATATATATATATACATATACATACATGTATATATATATATAAATACATGTATATATATATATATATACATACATGTATATATATATATATATACATGTATGTACATATATACATACATATATATACATACATGTATATGCATATATACATACATATATATACATACATGTATATATAATATATATATATATATATATATATATATATATATATATATATAATTATATTATATAAATATATATGTTTGATATTTTATCCTTATATGCCCATAAATGTTGTCAGCAGACGCATACACACCATACACACACGCACTCACACCCATATCTTTTATCTATAACTTCTTTCACCCGTTGCAAGTATATGCCAGTATATCTGTCTATATCTGTATCTGTGTATGTGTATGTATGTATGTATGTATGTATGTATGTATGTATGTATGTATGTATGTATGTATGTATGTATTTATGTATGTATGTGTGTATGTATGTATGTACGTATGTATATATGTATGTATGTATGAAGTTATATATGTATATATACGTATATCGATAGCTAGAGAGATAGATAGATACATACATATCCACATACATACATACATACATACATACATACATACATACATACATATATGTGTGCATGAGTGTGTCTGGGGGTGTATACGTCTGCTGACAAATTTTATGGGCATATACGGATAAAATATCCAACCTTTCTGCTGTTATCAGGTCTTGTCTATATGATACGATACACACTAAACGCTTCCAGAAAAAAATGAAAGGTCAGCTATGCGTTGTATATATGAACATATATGCAAATCTATTGATTATAGTACTGCATACATATATATACAGACAGACAGACAGACAGACAGACAGACTGAGAAGCAGGCAGAACTTTTTTATCAGCTTATCGACCTACGATACAAAAAGAAACAACAACCTTCCGTTTCAATAAACCGCTATTGTCCCTGAAAGTCGTTTTTGTAATATTTACTAAGGAATGTTTGAAGCTAACTTTCTTCCTACATCTCAATCCCTGGACCTTACATGTCGTTTCCAAATTTCAGGCAGAATGAATTACGTCATATTGCTGTTCTTCTGAGAGACGGTGCCCAACTGACCCTGCTATATTCTGTAGTCGGTAAAATATTGGGAAACTAATTTCAAAAACCAAAACATGTATGTATGTAATTATGTATGTATACATACATACAATCCAGCAAACACGTCACACGTACACACGTACTACAACTATTTCGCTGTCAATCATTGGAACATATATATATATATATAATATTAATTAGAGACAAAACCACTATTATGCAAATCAAACAAAGAAAGACTTAATCCAATACATAAAAAATTTTATATAAATTAAATATAATTAAGATATCCACTACGATCGTTTCTTGTCACTTCATAGTTCAAAAATGCATAGAAGGTCTAGAAACCACCTGATGAATGTCCATAGAAGTGACAAGAAACGATCGTAGTGGATATCTTAATTATATTTAATTTATATAAATTTTTTTATGTATTGGATTAAGTCTTTCTTTGTTTGATTTGCATAATAGTGGTTTTGTCTCTAATTGATATTATATTATATTTTACTATAAAATTGGATTCAATCCTAAATCTGAATTTTCCCTGTAAATTGGATTTATACCCTAATTTTTATTATTATTATTATATATATATATATATATATATATATATATATATATATATATATATATATGGTTAGGGCTGTGGACTCGTGGTTTCGATTCCCAGACCGGGTGTTGTGAGTGTTTATTGAGCGAAAACGAGGCTCCGGCAGGGGGTGTTGGCGATCCCTGCTGTAATTTTTCCCCACAACTTTCTCTCACTCTTTCTTCTGTTGGCCTGCTCGCTTAGCCAGCGAGGTGCCGTCATTTGAAGGCTAAAACAATGCGAAGCGCATTGTGACCAGCGATGTGTAGCAACATCTGATAGCCTGGTCGGTCACGGTGATCACGGTGATATATATACATATATATAGTATACATGCGTGCACGCTTAGATGTAGGTCTCTCAGTTGTATATTTATGTATTTTTATGTGTATATATTCACAGTTTTTACTCATACATTTTATTGCGTTTTTTTGTACTCGTGCATTGTTTTGCTATGTATTTTTCTATCCAATTCTATACTCTTTCCATTTCTAGTCTTCTGTATCCCTCAACTATCAACCGCATCGATCACACCTGAGCCTTATTGAATACTTCAAATCACTACCTCTGTTCTTTTTTATGTTTATATCGTTAAGTCGCCTCCTTTCGCCTTCTCCCCTTTAATTTCACTTCTGTATCTTTTTCTTCCTGTACGCTCTCTGAATTTTCTTAACTTATTTCTTTCCTTCGTCCTTTCTCTCTGTTGTTCTTTACTTTGCTTTTCTGTCTATTATCATTATTACTATTATTTCTTCTCTTCTTTTTCTTTTACTTGTTTCAATGATTTCACCGCGGCCCTGCTGGAGCACCACCTTTATTCTATGAGTCTCCTTTGGTGAACCCCTACGTTACGGGGGCGTGAACACACCAAAATCGGTCTCAAATGATGGTGGGGGTACAAATTCAGACACACAATAGTGTCCTCTATCCAGCCTGATTTTAAATTTGGGGCAACCCGCAAACCCAGTTTCCTCCCACAATACGTGAGAAGAAACAAAATTTTATTGCCTTCTAGGGTCTGGCTCGCAAAAGTGCGAGCCTCCTCCTGCATGTCTAATAGCAACCAAATCGTTGCATATCCGACACCCCGTGCAATAAATTTCACATTTGGTAGATAGTCCTTCAACTCTTCTATTACTTCTTTGGAGAACACGGCGATGGCGTCGAGAGCCTTCGAATATGTCCTCAACACCACAATATTCTCCTCTTGCTGTTTAATCCATTCTTTGGGTGGTATACTCTCAAACGTTCTCTGAATATTTCAACAAAAATTATGAAAAGTAAAGAATTAGAAATAAAATCCCCACCAAAACAAAAACAGAAAGAAGACAAGAGAAAATAACATAAAGACAGAAAAGATAAGAAGAAATGAAAAAATAATAGTTCAGCACGACAACAGTTCTTTGCACTGTGATAGTTCAAATCACTGCAACAGCTTCTTGAAAAAGTTAAATCCGACCAACCGGTACTCCTCGCCCTTGTAGTTTTAAAAGAAACGGTACTCCAGTTGAGTCGAGGATACTGTAGCAGGAACAAAAATAATTTAACATTAAATGGTAAATCCACAAGGAAGAAAATTTTGTGTTTCCCCTGTAGCAAAAAGGATTCCACAGTTTATAGCAGCAGAGGATCCGCCCACCAAAATAATTCACCTAAAAATGATCAATGACATTCAAAAATGAACAATGACATTCTTTTTCGCCATGCTATTTTTTAATGATCTCTAAATAGTTCAACAGAAATTTCAACAAAAATATGAAAAGTAAAGAATTAACCCCCCCCCCAAAAAAAAAAGTTATTAAAAAGACAAAAGAAAAAACATAAAGACAGAAAAGATAAGAAGAAATGAAAAAAACAGTTCAGCACGACGACAGTTCTTTGAACTGTGATAGTTCAAATCACTGCAACAGCGTCTTCAAAAATTAAATTCCGGCCACTGGTATTCGTGGCCTTTGTAGTTTCCAAAAAAGCAACACCGGTTGAGTCGGGAACACAGTAGTAGGAACAAAAAATATTTTACCATTAAATGGTAATTACACAACGATGAAAATTTTTTCACAGCAGCAAAAAAATTCTACAGGCAGACCAGAGTTCAGAATCCAGTGAGGATTTCTTGTTTGTATAAAATACAATACAGCAAACAAAAAAATAACCCACTGGATCCAAAAAACAAAAGTCTTACCTTACAGCTGAGCTTCTTTTACAGTCAATATTTCGCCAGCTGTACACCAGCGTGGCGATTTTTGCTGTGTAATAACAGCACTAACGCCACCGGAAGCGGAAGCAAGTTTCTTCCCACACAGCCACCTCTACGCTGTTAATCATTATTTTAATTCTAACATCAATTTTAAACCTTTCTGTTTGACTTCTATTATATTCCTTTTAGTTACTTGTAACTCCCATTTCTATACAAAATCTATTTTATTCTGTTCTGCTATTTTCTCTTTTTACACAAGGTTTTTTTAATTTAACTATTCTTGATATTTATTTCTCTACTAGTGTCAATGCCCTCTGGCAGCTGATTTCACACGGCTGTATTTTTTAAAAATTGTTTAACCAATCAGGTTAAAATGTTCATTCGCTGAACTGTGAAGACGTTGTTACGTTATATATACTCACGTAATTTAATTATTCAGCATTATCACAACTCTGTGCTGAACGTACTTGCAACTCTTAAATAAAATAGAATAACATTGTAGCTTTAGCATTCACGTACTACTTTTCCGCCCTGTTTCGCTCCTATGTGCATACTTATATGTGTGTGTGTATGTGTGTGTGTGTGTGTGTCGGGGGTGTCTGTGTGTGTAAGCGCGCGAAAGTCTTATACCTAAGATCAAGGTCTAATATCTATTCTTATCAGTTTAATATATATATATTTATATAAGTGTTAAAACAACTCAAAAGCCACAAAAAGTACTGACTTCATGACTGACAAAGGGA
>NC_042997.1:180318431-180375931 GCF_006345805.1 Octopus sinensis
CAATATGATTTATGTATGGATGCAGGATAGTATATACACATACATGTATACATACACTAGCAGTATCGCCCGGCGTTGCTCAGGTTTGTAAGGGAAATAACTATAAAGCATTTTTAGAGAGTTATAGCCAAAAAACAGCAAAAAATGGAAAAAAATGATGGTAAATTTTTTTTCAGTTAAAAAAGGTGGAGTTGCGTCCCCTAGACAGTTTTCGGTTTGTGTTTCTGATTCTGACCCCATGTCGAATTTATCGATTTTTTTCAGAACTGGGGGAACTTTTCAAAATTTTCGCTGCGTTAGTTTTGAATTATGACATTGGGCTATGTGTGTGTCAAGTTTCATCAGAATCGGTTGAAAGCCGTGGTCAGGGTGAGGGTACAAGCAAACAGACACACAGAAACACGCACAGACAAACTGCCGTTATATAAAGAGAGATATATATATAGTGTATATATGTAAATAAGTGTATATATATATATATATATATATAATCTATATATATATATATTATATATATATATATATAAGAAAGCATGTTTATATGTATACATATATATACATGTATGCATATATAAGTGTATGTGTGTGTTTGTGTGTGTGCATGCGTGCGTGTGTAATATAAAATGTGGATTCAGAGAATCATACGGCCAAGACAGTAAGCTCTGCGTACGAAGAGGGTTATTACTCCACATAGAAATCGATTTCAGTGAATTGCAAAGTATCCATGTTATGAAAATTCTACAAGGCCTATGTAAAAACATTTAAGAGACACGAAAGGTTAATATTAACTTTCATAGATTTACGTCCGTTTGGCAACCTACTTCACGTAATAATGATTTAAGAAATTATAGGTATATGTGTGGATTAATATACATAGTTGTCATTTTACAATATGATTGTGTAGTCACAAATTAATTCAATTAAAGATAGCTGGCTCATCAGCTCACCAGAATATCATGGTTGCATGAACAGATGATATAGGCACATATGATATTTCACATTATAATAATAAACGATTGGAGATATTTAGTCAATGACACACTTTGGTGCTCAACAACCTCGACAGTAGTTGTTGCTAGATCATTATAACTATGTGAATTCAACACAGGGGAAGAATGGATCTCCAATGCAACATATTCATTTCTGCTCTAGGCACAAAGCCCCAAACTTCTGGGGGGGGGGCAGTCGATTAGATGGACTCCAGAACGCAACTGGTACTTAATTTATCAACCCCGAAATGATGAAAGGCAAAGTCAAACTCGGCGGAATTTGAACTCAGAACGTAAAAACAGACAAAATACCGCTAAGAATTTCGCCCGGCGTGCTAACGTTTCTTATTTCTTTACAGTCCACAAGGGGCTACACACAGAGGGGACAAACAAGAACAGACAAACGGATTAAGTCGATTATATCAACCCCAGTGCGTATGTATATATATATATATACATATGTATATATATAATATATATATATATATATATATATATATATATATATATTATATATATACCTACATACATACACATACATCCATATAGGTAGATGTAATAATGCTTGTTAGATAGTTGATCAATGTTGAAGGAAGCAACTACATATTCTGTGAGGTATGATGTGTCTATGTATCTCTTATTCTCTTAATATGTTGCATCGGATAAGCGGCGAGCTGGAAGAAACGTTAGCACGCCGGGCGAAATGCTTAGCGGTATTTCGTCTGCCTTACGTTGTGAGTTCAAATTCCGCTGAAGTCGACTTTGCCTTTCATCCTTTCGGGGTCGACCCGAAAGGATGAAAGGCAAAGTCGACCTCAGCGGAATTTGAACTCACAACGTAAGGCAGGGAAATACCGCTAAGCATTTCGCCCGGCGTGCTAACGTTTCTTCCAGCTCGCCGCTTATCCGATGCAACATATTAAGAGAATAAGAGATACATAGACACATCATACCTCACAAATATGTAGTTGCTTCCTTTCAACATTGATCAACTATCTAACAAGCATATTTACATCTACCTATATGGATGTATGTGTATGTATGTATGTATATATATATATATCTATATATATATATATAGATATATATATATATATACATATGTATATAATAATATATACATACATGCATATGTATATATGTATATACATATATATATTGTGTATGTGTTATATATATATATATATATATATATACATATATATATATATACATACATACATACAAATATATATATATATATACACATACCTATATATATATGTATATATATATACATTATATATGTATATATATATATATGTATATATAGATATATATTCATACATATATATATATATATATATATAATATGTATGTATGTATGTATGTATGTATATATATGTATGTTTATTATCATAATTCACAAATTGCATTCCTATTTCAGTATTTTATAATTTGTAAGTCATTATAGAAGCGTAAAAGTACATATAACGGTTCTGGTTTCTCAGAAACTTTTCATAATATAATTAATATATTTTCCTGATAGGGATTTTAAATTTCCAAATGATTCCTGTTTATCACCTCATTCTTCTTCTACAAAGCGCTCTTACATTATATCTGATCAAACTTCTCCTGATCTGCTGATTTGTTTATTGTTTTGTTTTTTAATTCTCGGTGTTTATTTTCACTTAGTTATACCAGTTATCATGGAAAGAATTGTGTGTGTTTATGCGCTCTTTTGTGTGTGTCTGAGAGTATGTGCGTGTGTGACAGTCTGGTATGTGTGTGTGTCTGCATATTATTAAGTTTGTGCTGATTGATTTTCGATGGTTTTAGTTTTATTGTATCCTTATCTGTGTTTTACATTAGTGCTTAGCTGTTGATATGTCGGCTTTGTTACTCAAATCTTTCATTTACTGGGAGCATACTTTCCACACGGATGTGGCTTTTTGATATTAAATTGATGTTAAGTTTTGTTTCCTCAATGAATGTCTGCATACAATTTGTTTTCGTCGCGATAGGAATTTTCCCATCCAGTTCTTTTTATTTCTAGAATCAAATCTGTTTTGTTACATATAGCACACTCTATCTGCGCCATGGCTAATATTTTTGGTTTTACTTTCATGCAATAGGGTCTTTCGTTTCTTGAAAATCGCCTGCACTGGTTAAATTCTTGTAGGTTCTTTCTCAGAATAATAGCGGCTATGTACCACGTAAATTTCTCAGGATCTATACTAAGTCTGCTATCAAGATGTTTATTTTTGCATCTATTGATACAGCAGAGCTCAAAGTGATTAAAAGATCATATATATCCTATAATGCAAGTGAATGATTTAGCTGCTGCTACATACAATTTCTAGCAATGGTTTTGTAATTTGAATTAATGGTGTTTTGTTAGGGGTTGTGAATTGATGGTCACTAATATGTTTGTAGAATGAATTTGCTACGTACAAAATAATTTCGATAGCAGTTTTTTTTTCAAGTATCATATTCTGGGTTTGTTTAAACCAAGATTATTATTTCGTTGACATATTGTCAATACAATATGATCTTGATGTTTGGTGCTATTTCAGTATCATGCCCCACTGTAACATGAAGACGTTGACTATATCACCAGAAATTTCAGCACAATATCTACATCTACCTACTCATTTATAGTATTAAACTGTAACCGTATTCTGTCTTTTTTTATCCAGGTAAAAATACCTCGTGCCTTTATCCATTTCATACGGTCATGTTCCAATGGAATTTAGATGGGTTTTAGCTGTGCTTCCCAAGATATCTTTCAATGTTAGTATTTTACTGTCAACATAATGGCGAAAGACCTGTGTTTTTCTAATCGGACATGATCTGGCTTTTTCAGATCGTGTGTAAGAATATATTATCACATGTAAGATTTATGACATCTCCGAGCTCATAGGTATCGGCAAGGGGAAATAACACATCACTCTCGCAGATTATCTTCATACATTACTACGAAATTTCCATCAATCTTAATTGATGAATATGGTGATCATGCATCGATGCTGCTTATAATGATATGTCTCTGGCTATAAGTGTGCTTGCTTTCACTGATTCCGTTGAGAGATATGTAAATGAAGAAATAAAATACCAAACCTATATCCCATCATTATCTCACACGCTTGCCATGGCGATGTTAACATGAGACTATATTACAGAAGAATAGTCAGAGTGTGATTCTAAATAACTTCAAAATCTAAACCCATTGAGAAATTTACAGAAAGAGTGAGAAAAGGTTATTGCGGGAAAGGATAAAATATAACATGATATCCTATATATATATATATATATATATATATATATATATATATATATATATGCATAAATAAACTTTATCAAACATACATATACATATACAGACACACCCAGAAGTGTAAGTATTGATCAATGTCGAAGATCTCAACCACAAGTTTAACTTTTCAACTGAAGGACTTGTTCATTAAATAAACTCATATTTTTGTCGAATATCTCGGTGTCTAAAGCTAGGAGCTTCGATTGTGTTATATCTTAACATGGATACTGCAGAGCGTGTCAAAGTATAAGATATTCCAATTTGAGGGCTCACAAACACAGCAAAAATATTTCCTGTAAACAGCATTTTAATTCTCAGATTATCTCAGAAGTTAACTTATTCGTCATATGAAATATAAAAACATTCAATTTCCAGTAAGACACAGGCTTGTATCTTACTGAATGAGAGTTTGAAAAGAAATCATTGAAATGACTTTGAGTAGATGCGATATTTTCACATATTCATATTTATGATAGACCATGAATTGTTTTAACTCCAGATCTCCTTGTCATCACAAACCATCCATACAACACCAAGTATGCTACGTATGCAACGCATCGCAGCGAGGACTTAACGAGGATTCGTAATGTCGCTGTAATTCATACATTATTGTAAATTCGATACTCATACAGCTGGTAATTCATGTTGAAATCTGCATATTACAGATCGACGTTACTAAGATACAATAACACAAGACACGCACGTCAACAAGTACCAACTGTGGTGCAGGCAGCCATATTTCTGCATATGTATGTATGTGTGTGTATGTGTGTGAGTGTGCTTATGTGTGTGTTCGTGTGTATGAGCGCGCACGGGGGTGCGTATGTATGTATATATATATATATATATATATATATATATATATATATATATATATATATATATATATATTCAATCATATGTACGTATATATATGTATGGATATACACGCATAGATAAATGTGTATAACAATGCTTACATACGCACACACACACAAGCACACACACACACACACACACACAAACATACATTTAGGTGTACACTTAGAAGATATGCCGGTGCATTTAATATAGATTTTGCTCCTGCTGGAAGCTGTCAATATATCACTCTGTCATAATACACCCACACACACACACACACACACATATATATATATATATATATAGAGAGAGAGAGAGAGAAAGAGAGAGAGAAAGAGAGAGAGAGATGGATAGATAGATAGATAGATAGATAGATAGATAGATAGATAGATAGATAGATAGATAGATAGATAGATAGAGATATATAAATACATATGTTTGTATGTGTATGTGTGTGTGTGTGTTTGTATTTACATATTTAACTATACATTTACGTACAGATATATGTGTGCATGTGTGTGTGTTTGTGTGTGTGTGTTGCTGTGTATATGTATGTTAGTGTGGTTACGAATATGTTATTGTGCCTTTGCGTGTGATTACTCCCGAATGTGTGTGCATACATTATGTACGAAAACAGCTGCATAGCTCATTAAGTGTGAGACAGACATAATAAATTCTGAAAACATAGAAAATTATTATGAAACAACAGTGAAAATAACATATTAGTAGACAACAATAAATATTGCAGCACGTGGCGTTAATCCATCATCTTCCGATATTACCAGATATAAATTTTAATGAATATATACACACACATGCGCGCGAGCATGTGTGATATTTTCCATACGCAGCTGTCTTGTTTATAGAAAGATATTATTAAACATACATGCCAGTGTACGAATATACAACCTAAAGTCTCTATTTTTTCTCTGTATCTTCATATGCGTATGTTTGTGTGCGTTTGTATGTTGGTGAGTGTGTGTATGTGTGTGTGTGTGTGTGTGTGTGTGAATGTATTTGTGTAAGCGCGCGTGTGCGTGCGAGTGGACGTAGAGTTTTGCTTTCAAACCGATACTTGACCCAAATTCTTTGGACAAAATATATTCTGTCAAATACATCGAAGTCCAAGTGGTGGTGTTAAACTGGATAGATGATTAAGATTAAAAAAAAAAAAACTGTCCTTTCTTCCGAATCCCTACGCAATTTTTCTGTCAAACAATTTTAACGCACAAGAGGCTGATGCATGGTGAACTGGATTCGTTTGTCTTACACATGAATGTATAATTTTTATACAAAATGACATATTTAAAAGCAAAATTCATTCGATATTCAATTCTGATACAATTTTATTAACAAAAAGCTAGATACAGCGTATAAGTATATGGATTAATACATTTGTTACAATAATATTAAAACATTGAAGGCGGCGAGCTGGCAGAAACGTTAGCACGCCGGGCGAAATACGTAGCAGTGTTTCGTCTGCCGTTACGTTCTGAGTTCAAATTTTGCCGAGGTTGACTTTGCCTTTCATCCTTTCGGGGTCGAGATATTAAGCACCAGTTACGCACTGGGGTCGATGTAATCGACTTAATCAGTGTGTCTGTCCTTGTTTGTCCCCTCTGTGTTTAGCCCCTCGTGGGTAGTAAAGAAATAAATAATATTAAAACCTTGAATTTTGAGAACGATAATTTACACTTTGAAGATGCATTTGACTATGGGTATCAGAAAATATGGCAACCCATTTAGCTATAAAAAGAAAACTATTATTGAAAACAACGCATAGTGATCTATAATGGGAATAAGTAAGAATAAGTAATGTACAGCAGCATTTTTTTAAAGAAGTTTGATAAGGCTCGGTTGCGATATTTAATGAAGAATCTGGTAATCACACCCTTATAGTAATCATCGTATTGTAATATATAAGACTAGCAGTATCGCCCGGCGTTGCTCGGGTTTGTAAGGGAAATAACTATAGAAGCATTTTTAGAGAGTTACTTCCCTTATAGATGCCAATTCGGGCTTTCTTAGCCATTTTTGTTTTGGTGTCTTCAAGCCATGAAGTCGTTGTTCTAAAAGAACGCTGGTCTCCTTGACAACGCATTACGACGTTGATTTCCATACACTCCCTTCCCCACAGCTTCACGAGGGAGGGAAAGGGGAGAAGCAAACAGGTGCAGCTGTGAGCGTGGACGCCAACTCCGCCGCCATCGACACACGAAAAATTATGCATTAAAATGGAATAAAAAATGATGTTAATTTATTTTTAAAATCGTAGACTCATCGTAGACGCGCGCTAATAGCCAGACGGGCTCGATATGAATCACGACTATAAGATACCCGAATTTGGTTAAACTGCACCGCAAAATGTGCGAGGAGTTAGGAATCTAAATCGAAGGGGACAGACACTCACACAACTAGAGTTTTATATATATAGATTTCAAATAGTTGATCGTGATTTGCAATACGATAAAATGCTAGGAAAAACGTATGTTAGAAAAACATGTTTGGGGTGATCACTCTTATAATCTAACGTGAATCTCACTGATTATATCTTTGACGAATTGAATTATGATGCATAAATTTATTTTCTATATTTTAACTTGAAATCTTTTCGCAAGAATGGAGAACTTTGTAAATCTTCTAAACATGTTTACAACGATTGTCTCTCGGCGATGTTCCGATGTAGCAAATACGGTCTTCAAAAAGGTCATACCATGACGTTTGTATATTTAGATTTTCGTTTAGAAGTAGAGAGTAGTCGTTTTTGTCTTAAGGTTTATTATTTTTTTTTTAAGTTATAAAATGGTTAAAGTAAAATATGCATTCCAGGAAATAGTAAAATATCGTCTTGCAAAGAAATCAATCAATAAACAAGACCAAATATAATTCCTAAAATCTAAGAAAATGGAGAAATGAAAATTGTATTGAAATCTAGCGTCTGAAAGGGAAATGCCAAGTCAGATAAATCTTTCATGTATTTTATTTCCGTTTCAAACTCAATGCAACTAATGATATCAATATGATATTGAAATGAACACTACCATTATAATAAGGGTTTTTAAAATACATAGAGTCAAATTTCAAAGTTATTTAGAAAAAGAAACAAGTTAAAAATATCGGTAAGAAGGATTATGAAAGGCTCTTTACAAATCATTTCGTTTCTTCGGTAAAAGATATTCGCTAGAAAAACTCAAATTTTGTTAATAATGGACAGAAGTATAAAGACACTTAGTGGATTATTTCATACTATTCATGGTTGGTTTATCGAGAACGATCAATAACTGGTCATCAGATTCTTCGGCATTTCCGAATTAAATTTAATTTTGATATTGCTTCATTGTTGGAGTCAATTCTTTGAAAGAATGTATTCTTTCCCTCCACTTCATATTTTTTGTTCATCGTTTCCTTTTTCTCTTTCTGTCTCATCTCGTTCTCTTTCAGCTTCTCTTTCTCTCTCTCTCTTTCCGTATACATACTCCCTCACAAAGACACACACACACACATATATATTTATATACATTTCTGCATGTGTGAATATATGTGTGTTCATGTGATTTCTCTGTGAGTATCTTATGCTTACTGAACCATTAAAATGCCTTTCACTAATCGTTTCTTGTATTCACTAGCGTCTTGTTGATTTTTGTAAAGCGAGACAGCTTTATTTTCGACATCTTCAGCAGCCAGCTTCAGAAAAAAAGGGGGATTAAATTGTATTATGAGAATTAGCTGCTGGTGAATAAACGGAGACGCTCGATATTTTCAATAAAATGACATTAAGTATGAAGCTTCACTAAGGAAGCTTAGTGTATGATCCCGTCTATATATTTCTAAGAGCATATTGCTTCTGTATTTCTGTGAAATATATGCTGCGATTGGATGTTATGGTGAGAGAAAAAGCGATGGCTTAATCATAACAAATTCTCTCAATATTCTCAACTGCCATTTTTAATTAACCCACCAACCCATATAAGCGCCTGTAGTGGTATACGTGATCATCCGGTTTCCAGTTATGCTAATATGGAGTGAATAAGAAATACATGCAAATATTGATGCAGACGTGGTTTTGTGTTTATGAAGTTCGCCTCGAAGCTACTTGGTTTCGAGTTAAGTCCCATTGCGCGGCATATTTTTCAATTGCACGCCATATTTGGCAATTGCGCGACATCTTTGGTATGTTATATTCTCAGCACCCATCAATATATGAGTTTTCAGCTTGAAAATGGCTGAGTACACCACAGACTCGTGCACCCTTATCGTAGTTCTTACGGAAATTCAGCGTGACACAGAATGTGACATGGCTGGGTCTTTTATATACAGGTACTACTCAATTTTGCCAGCTGAGGTGACTAGAACAACGAAAAATAAAATCTCTTACTGAAATACATGACGTGCCGCCAACGATCGAGCTAACAACATAAGTTAAGAGCCGTATACCCTAGCCATTAAGTCACACTGCTTAAAACAACATAAAATGTTTGCAGTCAACGGTATTGGAAAGCATAAAAATTAAAGTTGTAGTCGAGAAAACTTAGCTGATATCAAGGACTACAATCCATCCGAATATTAGAATACGAGTTACCTGTATAGTGATGATTCACGTCGACTGTTACTTAATGCTCTGTATGCATGGTAAAAGCTATAAGACGTAACGTGGACAACCACAACGGAGTCTAAGAGACAAAGGCCAGCAGAAAGAACACTGCAGGCTTCCTGATAGAATTCGTCCACGACAGTGGTGAGCTAAGATTCGAGGAAGGGACAAGGCGGCGAGCTGGCAGAAACGTTCGCACGCCGGGCGAAATGCTTAGTAGCATTTCGTCTGCCGTTACATTCTGAGTTCAATTTCCGCCGAGGTCGACTTTGCCTTTCATCCTTTCGGGGTAGATAAATTAAGTACCAGTTACGCACTGGGGTCGATGTAATCTACTTAATTCCTTTGTCTGTCCTTTTTTGTCCCCCTCTATGTGTAGCCCCTTGTGGGCAATAAAGAAATAGGTATTTCGCCTGTCTTTACGTTTTGAGTTCAAATTCCGTCGAGGTCGATTTTAAGGCGGCGAGCTGGTATAAACGTTAACACGCCGGGCGAAATGCTTATCGGTATTTCGTCTACCGCTACGTTCTGAGTCCAAATTCCGCCGAGGTCAACTTCGCCTTTCATCCTTTTGACGTCGATTAAATAAGTACCAGTTACGCACTGGGGTCGATGTAATCGACTTAATCCGTTTGTCTCTCCTTGGTTGTCCACTCTGTGTGTAGCCCCTTGTGGGCAGTAAAGAAATAGGGATTTCGTCTGCCGTTACGTTTTGAGCTCAAATTCCGCCGAGGTCAACTTTGCCTTTCATCCTTTTGGGGTAGATAAATTAAGTACCAGTTACGCATTGGAGTCGATGTAATCGACTTATTCTCTTTGTCTGCTCTTGTTTGTCCTCTCTATGTTTAGCCCCTTTGTGGGCAATAAAGAAATAAGATTCGAGCAAGGGATTCCGATCATCGGCAAGAAAGATGTGTGTTCAATTCTCCATCATGAAGTTGGCCTTGAATGAGGATCTTTTCTAGAACTCCTGAACAACGTCCTGAACATGTTGAGGCATTCTGTTGAGGAGTATCTTGTTCTTCTCAAGTGAAAAGAGCAACTGCGAGTACCAGTTGCACAATGCCCAAAACAACAGGTAGCTTCCCCACATTCCATGTGATACCTCACTTTTCAAGAACACCAGTTTCCCCAAACTGGAATAATGTCTCTGCACGCCTGTCTTAGGCTCAATTCACACGGTCATGTGAAGCTGCTGGAGAGTGTGGCCAACCTCTAGCCTCCGAGGTTTGCTACTATCCGCTCTTTCTGCACCATAAAGGCCAAGCTGGTGGCCAAGATTAAGGAAGTATTCGAAGATCTTTCCAGGGGTACAGTGAGGAAAGCAAGTATCAGGTTCGGAAGTAATCTAAAATTTCAGTATTTAGACATTGGCTTACAACTTAATGTACATTATAAAACAACTAAAATCTTTTATGCATATAAGTCATAAATAATCATCACGGCAAATACGTATTTCAGATAATTGATTAATCAATATAAATTTATTTATTTATTAATTGCAATATAATTTGAATTAATTATTTCTAGCTGTATGAATATTTCCTAGATGTAAACATTTATTTAGAAATTTGAATGTAATTAACATCTAGTGTAATTTTTGCCTTTCATCAATAATTTGCTAATGTAGAATGATGATATATCACAAAAAGACTAATGGAATATTGCCTTAACCATTTACAATATTATCATTTTGTTCTCATTATAAACGCCAGTGGGTATATGTTCACATTATTTAGATCGTTTTCCATTGCATATGTGTCAAGCAGTGATTAGTTACTTTTCCAAAGATATTACTCAGCTCAGGAACTGATTCTGACTTTCAAACTAACCGGCCAAGCATGAACATGTATGATTTTTCACAAGTATCGACAAATCAATCACAAAACATTATTTAACTATTTCCAACGTTTAATGGAAATCGAATAACATACACACAAATATACTCAGGTGTATATACATATATCTTACATTTGTAACAAACATGTTTTTCTATTGCAATGTTTAATGCAATGTCCCTGATAGACTTCTGTTTTTACTGAAATTAAATTACTCGATCAGTTATATGAGTAATTATATATTATGCAAATTTTTTTTGAGATCTCAGTAACGTAAACTAAACTTGTACTAATCTCCGTGATTCATACAGAAATGCTGAGCGAATGAAAACATTGCTCAAAGAATGGAAATTCAATCATTGCAAAGAAAGTCATTTGTTGAACAGACTAAAAAGAAAGTACGTCGTTTCCGACTGACAATGTTACACACAATGTTATCCACACCAATGCTTATATTTAATATGTGTACGTCAGAGTGTGCGCCTGAGTGTGTCTGCATTTGCGTGTACATATATAAAATTGCATTCACAGACACACACACACACACACACACACATATATATATATATATTGTGTGTATACACATACACACGCACTCACATATATATGTACATATATGTATACGTGTGTATGTGTGTTTATGTATTACGAATCCCATGCACAATGCTTACAAAAGTAATCCTTTCTTTGCAGTTTATTTGGAGAAGGAATTCGGTTAAAAGTATGATTTTCTCTTGTTATGCTGAGCAATTAATGCATTATGTATCATATAGCTCCAGTGTTAGTATTGTAGTATCTACAGTCATATTTTTTATGTTTAATCTTTTATATATTTGCATCACTTTTGTTTTGTTTACTCATTCTCTAACATTCATTTTATCTAATGCCTGTGTTTGTTTAAGAAATCTGGAAATAAATACCATGGATGCATCTCAGCTCTTATTCTCCAAATATTCATGTGGTTTATTTGCAGATGTGCTGGAAGCAATGAGAGAGACAAAAAGAATGCAACAGAGAAATGCGTCTCCAAAATATGGAGGACGTCTGCCACTTTTATCAATAGCCGATAACCATTCAGCCAACACTTCATAGTTTGAAATGATGGTTGAATGGAAATGGTACCTATACATATCATATATACCATACTGCTCAAATTTCAGTAACAATTTCTCATTCGTTGCCAGAAGAGTTTTAGCTTATATTTAAAATATTTTCTTCTTACTTGTCTAAGACCATAATGACTCCGTTTCTATCGATTATTTTCAGAAATGTCACCCTACAAAATACCACCAGATTTGCTACAAGTTACACCGCAATCACTAAAACGTATCCACACTGCTCTCAATAAATATTATCCGTGCATACACTCTCTAAGCACTTACTAAGTCACCAAATACGAAACATTTTTCGATTACTCTAACTTAGCAATGTGACCAGGCTAGACGGTGTTTCATCTATCGTCCTCAAATATTTCAGAGATTGCTTGTATCCTCGTGAGAAATTTAGATTTTTCTCGTTATGTTTATGCGTTCCACTTTTTGAAATTGTCACAATGTCTGAAAAGATGTTGCACTGTCTTTTGTCTTCAGCGGGTCACGTCTATAACTGCTAATTTAATATACAACATCTTCCCACAGCTCACCATTTCCGTCACTTCCAGGTTCCACCTAAGTATATCAGTACTAATTCCATAACCGAAAACTCTATTGAAGTTTATAAAATAAAATCTGAAAACACAGTCTCACTCAAGAGAACAACGCCATAGTTAAGGAAGTATTTGATTTCTAGACCATCATTCTCGTTGAAAACATTATACTAGACAGGAACAGACGTAGCTGTCTGGAGACGCAGGTGTGACTGTGTGGTAAAGAAGCTTGCTTTCCAGCCACATGGTTCCAGATTAAGTCCCCTGCGTGACATCTAGGGCAATTATTTCTACTATGGCCTCCGGCCGACCAAGTGTTTCTGGGTGGATTTGTTAAACAGAATTTGCGGTCAATATTTTGTCGTTTCAATTACGCAAAAAGGAAAATCTCGTTTTAACAGATATATTTACCAAATTTACATAAAAAAAAAAATATATATATATATATATACATGTGTGTGTGGAAGTATCTTTGTGTTTGTGTTTGGCCACTATCATCGATAAACAAACGGGTGTGGTATGCTTACGGGTAAATGCCGGGCTTCAAAATATAAATACTGGAGTCGGTTCATTCGATTTAAAATATTTCCAGCGGTGCCCCTGTGTAGTCGCAGGGAAATGACAGAAACAAGTAAAAAGTAAAAACATGTAAATATTTACAGTAATGTTTTGTAAAAATTCATCATTTACTAGGTGTCTGTTTTGCGAGAAATGTAAGGTTTTATGTTTTCGATGCCATATGACTGAAAACTAGCGAAGATGTACGCACGCTTACTGGGATGTAAATTATTCGTCATTTCATCATCTTGCAACTTACAAGATTAAAACGTCATGTGTAATCTATCACAGCTCAGTAGTAATGTAGTATTGTTAAAGTTTTCCAGGTTCAACGTTTATTTTTAAGGAAACTTTTTTAAGTTCTAAATGTTGGAGGAAGTCTTATCGTCGAGATAAAAATCCATAATATGAGAAATTAAAAATAATATTTCACTTTTTTATGCCTATATAGACTTAAATATGTGAAATACCTTCAGAAGTACATCATTCGTTTTTGAGAAGAAGCTAGCTTTAATGAAAAAAAAAGGAAAAACATACCTTTGACATCATGTAGTAATGGTATTGCCATAAAAAAGGCAAAATATGCACTGTCGTCAAATAAGTAAACTGCTGCATGCAGAAAAATTAGAATGTAATATGGTTGTTATATTGTCTTCTTCACATCAGCTAGAATTTAGTAATTTGCACATTATTCCGAGCTTACAGCTGCCGAGTGTGAGAATTATTAAAAAGTAAATTACATAAATCTCTAAAATAATTCACATTATTACAGGTAATTATTTCCTAAGCTTAATATTTTCATGTTTTTATTTTAAATCAATTGTTTAAGTAATGTTCCTAAGGTCGTTATATTCAGATGATTTGTTCTTTAATTAACCAGAGTTCATCTCTTTTTAAACAAAAATTAATTTTTCACGTGCTGCAGATTACATCTGGAAAATAAACTTTTCCAATATAGGGAAGGTACACATATACACACAGCTATGTGTAAATATGTGTGTGAGCGTGTGCGTGTGTGCGTGTGCGTGTGTGTGAAATTTTTTAAGGTTATCTCAAGCGATTTTCTCTACAAATTAGAACCAGTACTGATTCGTTTCGATGTTGCGCATACGAATACGTCTATTGTAAAGAATGCGATTGACGACAGAAAAGAATGTAATGGCTTATATCCATATTTCAGTTCTTGCTACAGAAAATATGTAGAGATAAAATTAAGAAATAAATTAATAGCACTCCTAACACAAGCATGGTACAATATTGACTCATAAGAGTTTAATTAACTCAGCAGTATATAATGGTTGCATAACGAAATATCCTTACTAGCAATTAATATATGTACGTACGTACGTAAGTATGTATATATGTATGCATGCATTATGTATGTCATTATTCGGTTTTATTTTAAGATTTCTTGCCAATGAAGAAAGAGCCGTTTCTAACCTAGATCTCAGACTCTTTCATTGTATATTTCAACAATATCAACAGTGTATTATTGTATGTATGTTGTTGTTGGCATCCTTTTCAGTTCCGCATAAACTAATCCAGTCTGTTTTGTTTTTGCATTTCATGTCCTCTCCAGTTTTGCGCAGGCCTGGGCTACATGTAAGAAAATCGTGGGTAGCCCAATCGTCAGGATTCCTCTCCAGACATTGCTGACGTAGTCCAAAGGAGTGCAGAGCATTACGTTTGGCACCAGCTTGGTTGCAGAAGCTGCCGGAAGAGTGTCGAGTCGAACACTAAACCGCCTACAGGGCTCCACTCCGGATTTCTTTGAAGGTTGCCTCCTTTCTGTAATCCTGGATAGGGACCCATACCGAATACTGTCAGCCGGAGCCAGCTGATCCGGAGACTCATGTCAGGCAGGGTCGTCACTCCCTGAAGTAGTGAAGAAAATTGCTACCCACTACCTAAAGAAATATGGAACGCTTCACGAATTTGTGTATCATCCTAGCGCAGGAGTCATGCTAATCTTCTCTGTATCGTTCCAATTTTAGAATATGTACCGCCGTAGCTATTATGTATGTATGTATGTATGTATGTATGTATTTATGTATGTATGTATGTATGTATGTATGTATGTATGTATGTATGTATATATGTATGTTTGTATATACGTATGTAAGCATATGTGCAGATTTGTATGTTTTGTTTTATGTATGTATTCTCACGCATATTCTTGTATATCTAGACATGCTCAGGGATACTTAAATAGTAAACTTCTGGAAAGTTTTAAAGAGTTTTACAATTCCAATGATGGCTTGGATGTGTAGTCTTCGAATCAACTTTCTTCTTTCAGGTTTTGAGAAGCCTAATGTCTCAAGATTGGTATTTAGGCAGTGTGTTACATATCCCAGTACCCCAATATTCACAGGTATAAACTTGAACTTGTAAGCTGCATAGACTAGCAGTAGATTCCTCGATAGTTCAGTGTATTTTCTGTCTTTGCTGACATTTAGCTTTAAGCTAATATCCGCTGGGCACTTGATTTCCACAACTGTACACACATTTATTTTTGCATGTATGTATGTATGTATGTATGTATGTATGTATGTATGTTCACGGTTACCAATGCACAAAATACAGTTCAAATGGTGATAAGTTGACTTTCGTTCCATAAAATCTACAGCTGTTGTACAATTTTTACCTATCTGTACCTGACAGCGTCAGCAGTAGCAATAGCAGCATCAGCGTTAGTAGTAATAATAGTAGTAGTAGTAGTAGTAGTAGTAGTAGTAGTAGTAATTTTTTCATGCTGTTGTTGTTGTTGTTGTTGTTGTTGTTGTGGTGGTGGTGGTGGTGGTGGTGGTGGTTGTGGTAGTGGTAGTGGTGGTGGTGATGCTGCTACTGGTGCTGTTGCTGGTGCTGGTGCTAGTATCGGTTTTTGTTGCAGTTGCTGGGAATGGTGACTGTCCTGCTGATATTGGTGTATGAGGCGATAGTAGCGATGCATAAGATTATATCAGACGTACAGGACTTCATTTATTTGACCTGATATGTTTCACAAAACGGTTTGTTGTCCACGCCAAGAAGAGATTAAACAAATGCTATCTCACCACCATTATGAATATCCAAAACAAAATAAACAGTGTAATATCTATGATAACAGTAAAAGAAAAAATGTCAACGTTAGCTATCGGTGTTAATAATGATGTATCTAAATGTAATTAAATGTTGAACTACATAGATCTAAATGATGGATTTAATCATGTCAATATTGTAATCTAGATTGTATACTGAATACATTAATTCATATTAATTTCGTGAATGTATATATGTTGCTATTTCCTTTAATGTGTATAAGTGGCTCGGTAGTAACTCTTCTCCGGTGATTTGTAAGCTTACTTGTTAGTTTTATCATGAACGTGATTAAATACCATTATCTCTACATTATGTATCCCGCCTGTTTTTTTTCTTCTTCCTTTTGTCTTTTCTATGGAAGTATGACATTTATCTGAATCATTTACAAGCCGAAGTAAATAGTAATCTATGATGGCGGTCTCAAATTAATACAAGTCATCCTTCCGCTCGATTAGTTTCGATTAATCACATTATCTTTGACGACCTATTCGAGTTAATTTTGGTGGATGAAAAGAAAAGACTGAGTACTAGAGTAAGACATAGTCAATTGGTAATTAATAATAGCAAATCTGAATGCCGTGTAGTGATACAACAAAATTGCATAAAGGATCAGTTCTAAAGATTCATAGAAAATGTATCTTATCTGCTTGAAAGAAGTGAGAGCTAACCTGCGATCTGCCATTTTAGAAAATCACTAAGATTTTTTTCAGTCATATAGATTACTCAGTGGAACATGTATAATAATCTTTTTCTGTTTCATTGGTCTGCATTCGGGAATTTTTGTATTTTTACTTTTATTCATGGAGGTGATGTTATATATTCTGGGTTGCTGATTTTAAATATCTAACCATTTTGCTCTGTCACATAAAGGATGTTCAATAAAATACAAATTAATAATAATAAAAAAATGTAAATTCTTAATAAAATGTTACTTTATTAAAATGAAGAAATAATCAAGAAAAAGCATATTCTGTTAGTCTTAAGAATATATGTTTTCCAAATCAACATGAAAGAAACCAGGATCATCATAAGATGAATCAGAATTATCAATATCAAATCAAATGAATGTAAAAAATATGCTCCTAATGGTTAGCTTACACATTGATTGAAAGGAAGGAGGACCGCTTTGATTTCCGCTTGTGCTGTGCATCGGGACTATCACATTTCAATGCCCAGCAGTAATCCGCCATAATGCTAACATTACATTTGCCCTGGTATCGTGTTTCTATGGCATGGTGCAAATGTCTTGATGGAATCGCTCTCCTTGTTCCTCACTGTGTTCCGCGCATTTCTTGAGAAAACAGTCAAGATGCGAATGCAAAAAAAAAATGCATCCTCACACTCATTCTAGACCCGTGTTATTGGAAACTTGATATCAGGTTTTGGATAATTTTTTTCATATTCTAGGGAGCGGCTGTTTGCAAGAAGTTTTGGACAATCTTCTTGAAGGAAAACCAGGCATTCACTTCGACATCTTCTAATGCTTCCTCAAAATACTTGTCCCTCATCAATTCCCGAATCAAAGGACCAACAAAAATCATTTTAGCTTGCCTTCACTTATACGAGGTAACTTTCACTCCAAGTGCTTGAAAGAAACTCCATTATTGTTCAGGGCCTTTACAAAGTTTTCATAAGCCCTAATTTGATGTGCAGTGGTAGCAACATAATTGTTTGCGGGTCAAGTAGTGGCACAGCTTTCATGTTGTCATTTTCGGGTAAGAAGCTGGTTCTTGGTGGCCAGTCGTTTTGTTCATAGTGCTGGCTGTCTGCACTACTATCCCAAAGACACAGAACACAGCGATACTTAGAGTATCCCATTTTAAGACCTACTAGGAGAGCAATCAATTTTAAATCACCACAAATGAGAATATTGTGATTATGGTACTTGATTGCAGTTATAACTGTCTTCATATTTTCGTAAACATCTGGCATTTGGACACTATGGCAATTGGTACAGATGCAGGTGTGTTGCCAATGTAGAGAAGGACAGCCTGTAAACTTCTGTTAGAAGACTCAACGAAGAGCCTCCATTCATATGCTTTGTAAAACATCCCCATGTGTTCAATAAGGTCACGAAAATTTGAACAGAAAACTAAAGAATGCTCTTTCTCAAATAACTGAGTGAAATCCGCTTCACGATGACTGTGTCGTTCCAGGAGCTAGAGGCTTGTGTTCCTGCAGTCTAGAGCCAAGTAAATGCACTTTATTTTCGAAGGTTAAGGTTGATAACCAAGTCATTGAGTTCAACTTGGTTGAAGAATTTGGGATCATCATTTGTTGGAGGCTCAAAATCTACTTCCATCTCATCAGTATCACTAGTATCAGACTCTGATGAAATTTTCAGTGTCTCAGGTGACACAGTAACAGGAATATCATCTGAATGAAGAACAGGCCTTATTGCTGAAGGAATATTTGGATATATTATGCGATCTGTAATCTTCTTGTTGAATCCAGTTACTTTAGTCATACACATACAAAAGTAGCATTTATAGTGGTTCATTTGCACCCACCATACCATTGGTACTCCAAAGTTAAAACATTTATGTTCTCCTAGTAATCACATTTGAAGCTTACTAATGTAACTCTTGCAAGTTTGTGAGGTCCAAATGGCTTGTCTTGGCCTCCCAGTTTGCAGCCAAAATAAGCTGAATAGCAGCACTTCAACAAAGAGCAATATTGCTCCGGGAATCTGAAGGGGTGAAGTGCCGCAGACATAGCAGCATATATCTGGTGAATTGATGCAGCCTCTAGACATATTCACAGACTGAATATAAAGAAAATATTTTAGATTTAACATCTAAGTGAATATAAGCTAAGCATCTTAATTTATCATTTATTTATATTATGCAAAAAGAAAAAAGTAACGTCTCCGTATAACTTGACAACCTAATGTGATAGAGATGAATAAAAAACACATTGACTCATTATTTTACATATATATTCAGAAAAAGATACCAGACAGCCAATAAAAAAAAACTTGCAGAACTGTGTTTCTGATCTTCAAAAACTGTTGTTTTGGATGCTCGCAACAATAGATAGTCTGCAAAAACCCTAAGCACGGGTGATCGACTAATATAGAATAGTGTACTAACAATGAAGAATTTTCCCTTCGACTATGAGTCAAGTCACATTACTAAACTAATCAACTGTAAATAATACCAGCGAAATTAGTAGGCACTTACACCCGCTTCAAAATTTCCGCACGTGTGTGACAGCTAGGTGCCTTTTCATGTCAATCAAACTGAATACTTTCATTATTGTTTAACAATTTATTAGGTTCTGCGCACAACCTTTCAATTTGCCGTATGTGTGCCGCGATCAGAGTTTATAAAATAGATGTGTTTGCTATTAATGGCAAGAGAAAAGATCTGATTAACTGTTTACTATTTTTGTCCAAAACAGTTCAACACAACTTACCACAGATTGCATTTCTGTTCAGCCATAGTGAACTCTAGACAACAACAGACATAATTTAACGAATAATGCATCGGCAAATGTGCTTCATATATATATATATATATATATATATAAATATATATATATATATATGCGTGTATATATATGTGTATGTGCATAGTTATAGTTTCGTTTGGTGACGGAATCAAATTTAATCAATTGTTGTTGTGAAGAAGAGAAGTGGATTCCATCAAACGCTTTTATCGAAAGTGCATTCCAGATAAACGGAGTCTCAATTTAATAATAATAGGTTACTATCAGCGTAATGAGTGTGCAGCTTTTAAAGGAAAATATTCTGTGGTTTGCTTTTGCAATTCAGTCACGACTCAAAATGTTTGATCATTAACTTCACACTCATTTGAGCTTTGCCAGTATTAAAACGTTGAAAAGTATAAATTCGCAAATTCTGATAAGTTAACAAAACAGTACATAACAAAAGATACCATATAAATTTTCACAGACTAGAAAGCGTAAAGCTAATTAAAATTAATGTATATTTTCACAGACAGCAATGTAATATCAAAATATTGGAGTAGATGCTTTCTTAATAAATGGGTATGCTCATTTAATAATAGTGGGCATATATTTATATATATATATATATATATATATAATATATATATATATATGTGTGTGTGTGTGTGTGTGTGTGTGTATAGAAAGAGAGAAGATAGAGTGAGAGACAGATAGATAGATAGATAGAAAGATACATACATACACGCATATATATATATATATACATACACCTATATGTGTATATATATGTACCCGTAGATAGATAGAGACATATTTACATGTATACATACATATATACATATAAATATATACATATATATATATATATATATATACATATATATATACATATATATATATATATATATATATATATATATATATATATATATATTATATATATATATATATATATATACTAGCAGCATAGCTCGGCGTTGCCCGGGTATGTAAGAGTCCCTAGTAGGCAACGACTAATCCCAATCTAGTCCTTTCCCTCTAGGGAACGAAGGCGCATGTGTAGGTTGCAATGTCTTCTTTTCACTCCCAAATAAATATCAAACAGCTATCGATAATTCAACCCAACCAATTCCTACCAGGAAGAAATTACATTCGAGACTTTACCCCCAACACCGCCACTTCTGCTAATAGCTGCTGCAGCCGCAAGTTATTCGAATACTTTTTTTGTTTGCACTTTCTTTATAACTACCACCCCAAACGTTTTACCTTAAATTTTTGATGTACCCTAAGGGTCCTCAGACGCTTCTTGCAAACTCTTGGTTTATTATAAACCGTTTTTGTCGTGTGCATCAAAAAACCTTTTCCATTCGTTTGTTCAGTTTTGTCACTTTTGACTTTTTCGTTGTTGTCACTCACATTGCTGCCCGCTTTTTTGCCGTTTTTGTACAGTTTTATACATTTTGGGATACTTAGCCCACGTGTTTCGAGAGTTAAAAAGGTCGAGTTGCGTCCCCTAGACAGTCTGTAGAAAATGTGTTGCATATAAAAAGCTTAGATTCTCGACCCATGTCGAATTTATCGATTTTTTTTCAGAACTGGGGGAACTTTTCAAAATTTTCGCTGCGTTAGTTTTGAATTATGACATTGGGCTACGTGTGTGTCACGTTTCATCAGAATCGGTAGAAAGCCGTGGTCAGGGTGAGGGTACAATCTGACAGATACACACACACACAGACAGACAAACTGCCGTTTATATATAGATATATATATATATACATATATATATACATACATACATGCTTGCATACATACATAATTCTTACATACATACATACATGCATGCATACATACATGCATACATACACACATACAATTCTCACTCTCTATATGTATACATACATATATACATGTATGTGTGTGTGTACATGCATATGCTTATGGTTGTGTTCGATGAACGTTTGCAGTGTGTTTGCCTGTTTATAAATCTGAGCGTCTAGTTTTGCGCACGTGTTTCTTTTCCTATCCACATTACTCTTTATATATATGTGCATGAATGTATTTGAGTTTCATACAGACGTCTTTATTTCCACATAAGGGTGCACATGTGTGTAGCCTTATTAATGCTTATTATATACTTGCATAAACTCAAACATATACATTCAACTATCCGCGCGTGCAGACGCATAAACACACGCGGTTTATGTGATATTGCACTTTATGGAGACCATGTTATAAAAATCAAATGCAAATTCCAGTGTAAAGTTTTAGCGGTTATATGATTGACATTCAAATATTGAGGCCAATTGGGTTTTTTTCTTTATCTCATTTCTCATTTTCTCATTTACTTGTTTCAGTCATTTGACTGCGGCCATGCTGGGGCACCGCCTTTAGTCGATCAAATCGACCCCGGAACTTATTCTTTGTAAGCCCAGTACTTATTCTATCGGTCTCTTTTGCCGAACCGCTAAGTGGCGGGGACGTAGACACACCAGCATCGGTTGTCAAGCAATGCTAGGGGGACAAACACAGACACACAAACACACACACACACATATATATATATACGACAGGCTTCTTTCAGTTTCCGTCTACCAAATCCACTCACAAGGCATTGGTCGGCCCGGGGCTATAGCAGAAGACACTTGCCCAAGATGCCACGCAGTGGGACTGAACCCGCAACCATGTGGTTGGTTAGCAAGCTACTTACCACACAGCCACTCCTGCGCCTATAGTTACAAATGTCAATTCGTTTGTATAAATAACAGGTTTGCGCATAGGTCATAACGCTGGAAAAACGATGACGTAAACGATTTTGACGTAAGAAAAGAAAATATTAAAACAAAATACGATAGTAACGACCAAGTATATGATCATGATGCTGTGGTTCTGTAACCATTGCTGTTGCTTGTTGTACTGCTAGTAATGATTGTGTTCATTGTGGTACTGATACAGTTGCTGCTAATGAATGTGATCGCACTGAGGATTTAATAATTTTGATGTTGACACGAAGATGATAATGAGGATCATTAACATTGAGATGATGTAGACGATGATTTCAGCATCTGCTGCCGCTGTTGCAGTAGTAGTAGTAGTAGTAGTGGTGGTGGTGGTGGTGATGGTGTGGTGGTGGTGGTGGTAGTTGTTGCTGTTGTGGTGGTGGTGGTGGTTTCTGGTGGTAATTGTAATAGTAGTTGTAGTGGTGGTGGTGATGGTAGTAATAGTAGTTGTAGTTGTATTTGTAGTAGTAATAGTTGTAATAGTAGTAGTAGTAGTAGTAGTTGTAGTAGTAGTAGTAGTAGTACTCGTAGTAGTAGTAGTAGTAGTAGTAGTAGTAGTAGTAGTACTCGTAGTAGTACTCGTAGTAGTAGTAGTAGTAGTAGTAGTAGTAGTAGTAGTAGTAGTAGTAGTAAATTTTCTTTTTCTCGTGGTTTAGCTACTTCAGCAGCATCTGCAGCTGCGAATACGGTATGTTTGAAAAATGGCAGCGAATGCGGTAATGGTAATGATGGCAATACCAGAGACCACTCTACTGATTTCTAACATAGCCAGAAAATTGCAATTAATGAGTATTACATTGGCATTTGTGTGGGTCGGCATTACCCAAGTAACAGGGGGATACTAGAGTAAATATGGTGTGATTATTAATTATTTCAATTTACAATCTTAGTACAAAATCCGTCACAAGTGAATTTGACTGTATTTCTTTCGTTACGAATAGAACGAAACCTATCCAACCCTGGATTATGTAATTGGGTATGCTTTGTGATTAATTTGTGGAGGCAAGTGGCTTAGTGATTAGGGTGTCAACATCATGATTGTAAGATTGTGGTTTCGATTCCTGGACCAGTGGACGCGTTGTGTTCTTGAGCAAAACACTTCATTTCCCGTTGCTGTAGTCCACTCAGCTGGCCAAAATGAGTGACGCTGCGATGGATTGGCGTCCCGTCCAGCTGGGGAACACATACGCCATAGAAACCGGGAAACTGCGCCCATGAGCATGTCTAGGCTTTAAACGCGCGCATTTATTATTTATTATTGTGACTAATTTAATACTAATTATAACATTGTTGATGTTGATGCCGTTGCGGTTGTGTAACCTCAGTTTAGCCTTCATCGAACAAGCCATTGCTACACCTGTAGCTTGTCGAACTACGAGTTAACCCACAGACAATCATCTTCTTAGTTTTGTCATGCCACCTCATAGCTGATTAGTATCATGCCCACCTATATGCAGTTATTAATCTCTTTGAATGCATATTAAAAGATGGTCAGTGATGGACGTGATTATATATGGCTGTAGACCCTGGATGAATTGTTCCATTTTCACTGTTATTGTTGGGGTATATAAGCCAGTGTAATAATTATAGGCAGTAGAGCGGTCGATGTTACAAATATTTTTATTGATATGTTTCTTTTGCTTGACAAAGATGAACGCTTCTGGGAGTAGGATGAACATTAGGATAGATGGAGGTGACTTTTACATGCACTGATAAGTACAGTGCGAATTGAATACGGATCCTACAGCAAAGTGTATCCTGAATATGACCAATGGATTCTTTAGTTTTAGCATTCTTGGTTCGTTGTGTATACATGAGTTATATACAATGTGATAAAATGCGTAGTGCGCTATTGTGGATTATAATTATAGATTATGAAAAGGGTTGAAATAGCACAATCAGGGAGAACTAGCAAAATCCATGGTGGATTTAATGTATTTCTTGCACACTGTTGAATTGATTGCCAAAGTAAATTTCTTCATTGTTTTACAGATATAACCATCCTTGCGTATTGTGACTATTGTGTTTAGGTAAAATAGATTTATTAATCGTTTTGTATTCTCTACTTTATATGGTTTTTAGTAGATGACATTACAAGGTCTGATAAGGGCATTCATATGACAAAAGCTGTATGAGATATTCTTTGATGTCGACACTACGTTATGGTTTGAAATGGCTATTGTTATCGATGCTGCTAATTACATAATATATGATATTTTATTGTTCATTTTGTGGTTTATGTAGTTTGCAGCTGTTGATAGTTATTGCACTGAAAGGACAACAGCGAGTATATTGAGATAATGAAGAAGATAGGAGAAAGAGGGGAAAAAGGAGGAGATGGAATTAAGATTGATGGAGACTAACAAGCAATAGTCCAGAAGCTTGTTCTTAACTGCAGAAATAGAAGTGCGGTTAACATGTTCGCTTCTTCGGTATATGTTACCGTGTTTGATCACATAGGCGCAGGAGTGGCTGTGTGGTAAGTAGCTTGCTAACCAACCACATGGTTCTGGGTTCAGTCCCACTGCGTGGCACCTTGGGCAAGTGCCTTCTACTATAGCCTCGGGCCGACCAAAGCCTTGTGAGTGGATTTGGTAGACGGAAACTGAAGGAAGCCCGTTGTATATATGTATATATATATATATATATATGTGCGTGTGTGTTTGTGTGTATGTGCTTGTCCCCCTAGCATTGCTTGACAACCGATGCTGGTGTGTTTATGTCCCCGTTACTTAGCGGTTCGGCAAAAGAGTAAAGAGTATAGCATGGCTGTTTTCGAAATTAACTTCTGAAAATTATAATCCTGCATTAAATCTTAAGTAAATGACCAGTTAAAAATATTTATATTACCTACATTTATTCTTTTAAAAGCTTCGTAAATGCTTACCTTCAGTTTAGTAATATTTCTCCGGGAATCTAAAGGGGTGAACTGTACCATAATCTCTTAGCCCACCGCCTTCAGCTTCTCTGACGTCTTCTTTGTACGATGTGCTAGCGCGCTGTCATAGTGGTAAAATATCTTCTTCAAATTTGCGCGATTTTTGGCCTGTGCGATCTTTAGATTGTCGATTTGTTCATAGTAGACATCCTTGTAAACGTTGGTATTGCGTGGGAGAAGATCCAACATGGTCACACCACGACAATCCCACCAAACTGAGATCATAACCTTCTTTTGCACAAGCGGTACTTTTGGCGAAGGTTTTGGCTGTTGGCCTTTGCTACACCAGGATCCTTTGCGCCTGTGAGCAGACTTTGACATGCACGGAACGTGCTTGTTTGTTCGCTTCAGTCAAAGCTTGCTGACCTTGCCGAGTCTTTATATAGCCACAATAGATACGCTGGCTGCTCCTGATTGGACGGTGACGCTGATTGGTTGCGGGATTGAAGGTGGCTTGGTCGTCCAAGAACATTCTTACCAATGTAATATATATATATATTTATATATATGGGCGACGCACGTCTTATTTTAAATGGCGGTGCCCCAGCATGGCCACAACTCGTGAGCTGAAACTACATGAAATAAATAGATAAATATATATGTATGTATGTATGTATGTATATATATGCATGTATATATATATATATATATATATATAGATAGATAGATAGATAGATAGATAGATAGATAGATAGATAGATAGATAGATAGATAGATAGATAGATAGATAGATAGATAGATAGATAGATAGATAGATAGATAGATAGACAGATTTCTATGAAGTGTGCTTCATGTGTTTTGGAGTTCATGTACGAAGAGTATTTGTGTAAGACCACTATAACTGACACCAAAGTACATCCATTGTACATTTGAATTTAGTTTTAATTGAAGTTATATTTTACCTTGCCTTTTGCAACCTGATATCGATTACGAGTTGTACAGTTCACCCATTTTGCATAAAGTATACGTAATAACTTTATATACTCTGTGATATATAGGTATCCACATTATATTATCTAAAACATTTTCTAGAGGAAATTATATCATAAAGCGTTTGTTTCTAGCACCACTGCTTCGAATCATGACGATTTAGCTAACCAAATGTGATGGAGACACAGCTGAGATAAGATTGGGATTGTTTCCTTTCAGATAAGATTTTGATTGATGGTGTCATCTCCCCAAATGTCTGATCACCTCCGATATGCTTCGTCATCAACGATATATATTTTACGACACATATTCCTTTAGTGAAAAAGGTTGTTTCGCTCGGTGTACTTTCAAAGACTTATAATGACGACAATAGGAAACCACGAACAACTCCGGGTTATAAGTTAGAATTAAATGGTATTAGCGAAGTAACCAAAACTCCGATTTATCATACCCCTGATATACGATCCTTCAAAAATAAAAAGTAATATCTAAAAAGGCCATCCAGTCCGCCTCATGGTCCGAGTAGACCAAACATAAAAGGCGTTGCCCTGGATGCTGGCAATGTAGATCAGCCACTCTGACTCACAGGCACCCCACTTGCGGATAGTCGACTCCGCCTTGATAGCAGTGAGCAAAAATGTGGCATGGGGGCCGAGAACGTGTGAGGTCACCCCTGCCACTGCATCGGCAACAGATATATGAGAGCTTTGGTTACTTTGATAGCCTGTCCTTCTCGGTTTGAGGAGAAGCGAAGCCAAGGTGGAATGGTAAGTTTGACATGCTATCTGGTCATTTATCAGCCCTGGTGGTTCAAGCTGGGTAGGTGACCCGCGGCGTCTAGGCCATGCTGTATGATCTCATTGAGAGCAACATAGGGTGAAGGGTGACCAGCACTATAATCGTATAACAATGGGTGAAAACCGGAGAATCTACAATGGATCTGCCTCGGAATCTGTGAGGGTCACAAATCTGGAGGCCAAGCCTCGGAGAAATACTGGTGCGTAGACAGTTACCATCAAGCTGGCAGTCAGTACAGAGTGATGGCCTGCGTTGAGTTGTGGGGTTGGGAAGACAAGCGGAAACAACAGACGGTACTGTTCAACTCGGTGAACTAGCCCAACCGAAATTATAATACACCGCATGGCGTCCCAATTTTTTTAGGGATGAATGTACATCCGCAAAAGGAGGATGAGGATGGACGTCTGCAGTGCAGAGACCAACTGGCTTCAGGTTGCATATGTTTTACGATACCCACAAAACTAGTTTTAGTTAAATAACGGAGAACATTATTGATGAGGAGACAGTAAGCAGCTAGCGATGTGAGAAAAGCCTGCAAGACCAGTCAGGTGGGAGAGGCCACCATATTGACGGGTGCGGTAGCCTGTTGTCATCCAGTGTCGTCAAACCCGACGTTGTATATCCTTTCAGTAACCCGATGAATACAGGCGTCCAGATCTGTGATGAAGATGCGTTGCTGTAAAATGAGCACTGTGGGAGTTATGGAGGAACTTCGGTCGGCGTGTGTCTTCTTCCTTGTTCCTGATATCGCGTAGGCGTGCTAAAAAGAATAGAAATAATTGTTGGAACACTATGAATGAACTTGTTGAGAGCCGTAATTGCACTCAACACGTTGTACCAGGCTTCGACATTAAGAGGTAGCAGGAAGTCTTTGAGATAGCCGAGGAGAGACTATTGACAAATTTGCTCCTACTGAAAGAGAAAGACCCCAGAGTAAATAGGATGTCTTTTTCGGAGGCTATCTATAGCGGTTGAGGATCGAGGGTAGGATCTCATACACACGCACACACACACACACACGCACACGCATACATACACACACATACTTAAAATATATATGCTCATATGTGTGTGCGTATGTGTGTACGTATGTGTTTGCGTGAGTGTGTGTGTATGTGTGTGTGTGTGTGTGTGTGTGTGTGTGTGCGTATGCTTCTTAATATTTGCATGCATAAAAAGGAACGATTCGTTAATTTGGTTTAAATGATTAATCTACATTCAGTTCTGGATATGTGTATAGGGCCATTTCATCCGATTAGCCTTTTTAAGATAAGATGTAATTCGAGGGACTGCTACATCCAATTCATAGCAATTTCTGTATTGAAGAGTTGTATCACCTTTTTTTATTTTCTCATGCTTCTTCTTATGCTGTGATATATTGATTGGTGTTTCTAGCAGATCGAATGACCACATAGAGGTTTCTTGTTTACGGATATCGTAGCTCCTCCTGTTTTTTACACGTTTATGTACATGTTTTGCTATGATAATTTATGCAGAATAAATTATTTTTCATGAGAGAAAACTTTAGGCTTCCTAAAATGTCTTACATACATAAGACTATAATTTTCTTTCTTCTTGTGGTTTCTTAAATCTTGTTTAGCGATGATCTCATATTCAATCCTTCCTCGCAAGTAGCTCGTTGATGCACGACTGCCGTGGCTTGTTGATTATCTCTTTTCAGATTTTCAGAATACAAACGTCTACCTGCGTTTGATTTAAGTATACATTCGATTACTATATCATTTGCTTTCTAAATTAATTATAAACACTTCTCTTCGTTATGCGTTGCTGGACAAAAACTTTCTCCAGTTTCAGTTGTCTGAAATCTTGATTGTTGCAAACTTACTACGAAATCTCGAACGTTAAATCAGTTTGAAATATAAGTTTCGACTGTACTTGAATAGTCTTACTTTAGCTTATATGGTCTACATTTGTTTCTGTCATTATTTTAGCGTCGTTTCTGAAGATTCTGCCAGCTACACTCCGAGTTTTGTGTACTTTAGATATGAATTGAAAGGAAAATAGTATTACTCATCAAGACACATGGAATACTCCTAAAATATTTAATATATAATAACGATCAGTAACTATAGATTATTCATTGATCAAGTATATCAGTATAGGTAACACTGTAATAAAAAATATCAACTAAAATTTTTCATGTATCTAAAATATTAACAGATAATTGAATAACGGTATTTTTTTTTCTTGTTATATATTTCTGTCTGTTAACCATGAAGAAATACACCATGAGTTTCCATCACTAGTGTAGAACTTAAAAATGCTATAGGAATTTATCATTTGCACTGTATAGACATACATTTTTTGAGCAATCATATCTATGTTGGAATAGAAAAAAATCAATGATTTTCAAACTGCTAATGTACAGACCTACACAAACAGTGAGCTTAAGGAGCTGCAATCTCTGCATCATTATAACGAAAATGTTACCTATGACTTGTTACTTGTCATGTTCTTAAACAGCTCTTAATACCTATCTTAAGAAGAAACTGCGAACATAAACAGTGACTCCATTAAGGTGACATAGAAATTTTGGATACCACGATATTTCTTTTGTGACGTTCACTGCAAATATATATATAAACGTACATTTCTTTGAAGCCATCTTGGTTTAGTTTCACACCAGCAACAATTCTATACATTTTCACGACAGATATTCAGACCAGCTAATCAAAAATGATAGACGCAACAAGTCGAAAACGGATAAAAGTGAGGTTTCTTATATCTGAACAACAATTTATCGTTTTTTACACACTCACACAGACACACACACACACAGACACACACATACACACACATATACACACACACACACACAAACATATATATATATATATATATATATATATATATATATATATATATAGGTTATGAGAGGTAATGTTATCAGTAAGGCGTAAAGGTATCGGGTAATGCTGAATAAGTGCTATAGATAGACAATAGTTAAGCTCCAGGTTCGGTGATTATGCGAATAAGGAGCCCAACGTAGGCCATATATCGGCGTGTGTATATATAATTTTTATTCAGAATGAGATAAAAAAAAGCAAGACTGTGAAGATTTTAGAACATTTTCATTCCTCCAATTCACACTCCATTTCGTATCTTATTTAAATTAACTATTGCATAACCATTTTCTCACAAAGCTTTCCTAGTTCTAGTTCTACGTCGCCTATTATTGCTAGAATTAACTTGACTGAACAGGATCTTCTGCGAGAATCCACTTTTCCTTAATGCGTTATTGTGATACTGCACAGCATTTTGAAATGCTGTCTCAATCGAAGAAATTGATGATATACACCTTCCTACATTACTAACTAGGTTCTTAAGAATTACGGGTGGAGGATTAGATTCTTTGCTAATATAACATAGCTTTTCATTGGGCTTACTTTAGGGTTTAGATTTATCTAATTGTAAATCTAAGTTGATATCTAAAAATATACGCTTTTAAGGTTACTTTCTATCGTAATTCATAAGCCCATTCTTTGGAAGTAAGTAATCAGTTTCTTTCTCAGCTTATCTAACTAATAGCCGTTTAAATTATGGGAGGCCGTCATCCTTATACAATCCTGCATCTATAAAAGGGAATTCTATATGCAGATTATGCAAAATATAAGCTCCTATAAGCACACATAACTCCTCCACATCATATTCCCCCATCGGTACATCGAAAAGAGAATCCTCACTCTTTTTTACCAAGGTAGAATCCTCGTAAAAAAGAAGGAATTTCCTTGCATGCAGGATAATATCTATTTCTCAGCTGCCATGGTGATATACTGCTTAGCGAACTCTAATGCTTTTAGAAGGAAAGGCCTAGGTATTGACGGGTAAAAGTCGACAATATCAAACTGCATAAACTTGCAGTTATGATTATGGCTAATTTCTTTGAATCAATCTATCACTGATTAGCTTTTTTCCAAACCCGTAAATTTAATTCACTATCTAACTTACTTAAAATATGATCTAAAATATATTTGCTAATAATACCTGTTTCAGTTTCAGGTAGATTAATTAGTCTACACTTAGGGTTTCTATTGAAATTAACTTTGTGGACTTTTAGAGTAATAAAGGGCTGGTGTGGAGGGATATATTGTATCCTATCAATAATTTTAAGTTTCTTAGCAATTATCCTTGCCTCCAAATTCACCTCTTTATATAAATTCGTGTTGTCTTTTTGTAGGTGTCTGTAATGCTGTTCGAAAGAAGACGTTTATAAACATATTTATCAATTGCGTATAAGTTTTGTGTCTTACCAAATTTACGAAGATCTTATGTCTCTAAATTTTCCAATTTCCCATAGAAATTCTTTCCGATACACCGAGAACAGGACAGCGACTAGTCTTGCAAAGGATGTCTGGGAACTGAAAGAGAATGAACCCCGTCATTTCAATGTAACCTGGAAAATTCTAGAAAAAGCATCATCATACAGACATTGAGCTTATAAAAGACCTATGAAATGTAATCTTTGCCTCTCGGAGAAGTTATTCATCTTGTTCCAGGACAAAAACGCATTGAAGCAGAGACGCGAGCTCTTAAATTCCTGCAGACACGCCATTTTCAAATGTTCATCCATTAAACGAGTTGCATATGTTTGCTTATAACCTTATTTTTGTTCCATTCTAAACAAAACTGTCCGATGAACGGGAATGTGAAACTCTGAGTAAAGTTTTTTCTGATATTTTTGCTACTTTTTAATAAAGCATATTACTCTACCTCAGGTATTCAAGTACTATTTTTACCACTTTGTTTCGCATTTGTGTGCTTACTTATATATATATACATATATATATACCACATTCGTTTGAATAAAATAAGGGAAAACTTCATAAAGAAGTCAATATTCATAATGCGAAATTTTCAGATTATTTTTCTCATTGACTGTTTTTATTTTTGCAATGTTTCCGTCGGTAATCTTTCCGTTCGCCTTCAAGTGAAATTTTTGAGGTAGGCAGTTGCTAAAGCTCTATCCCTTTATTTTATTAACTGGGCTTGATACCCAACCTATTATCACGTTTCCCTGATAAATAATATTTTGTAATTTATATTTAATATGTTCTGCCCATTATGTCTGTTGTTGTTTTTTTAGCTAACTGTCCTTGACAACATCATCGCAGCTGTTCATCATTGACACTTTTTTAAAGTGCTTTATATGCTTTATATAATGTAATTTATCATCGCTTATCTGCTTTTTTCCAGCAAGTTGAATAATCAAGTAATGATTCGAATTCACTTAGTTGTCTCTGTTTGTGCCAAATAATATTGAGATAAATAGATCTGATTCGATAAATGAAACACATTTACGATTTTATTGAACTACTTAGGTTTTGTTGTTAAGTTTAAATTATCGATAAAAATGCGCTCACAAAAAAAAATAATTACAACGGAACATTTTTTGGCATAATCATTGGGATAGGATCATAAAAACCTGAAAAATCAAGACAATAAGAACGGTAATGTAGACTTAGCAAATGATTTAGATTTATATGATGGACGAGAGAGATTTTTACGAAATAAGAGATATGCGGGAGCAATTGGGTAAAAGCAAACTAACCAAGTGAATACACGTCTAAACAATCCGTTCTTATCTGTTGTGTCTGAGGAGAATCATTTTATTTTTGTGCATAATTTCCACAAGACTATTGAAAAGGTTGCAAGACACAACGAAAAGTTTAGGAAAATAAAAATAAGAAATAAGTGGAAATTTTATCGGTGAGAAAATGACTCTCCCCAGACACAACATAATATGCTTCAACACACGAACTCATATAAAGTATCTTGCAAACTAAATTCAAAAACGAAATAAGATACGTTTTAAATTCAACGGGTATATTTTCATTCTTTCAACGTCAAAAATAAAACAAATACACAACGAACTCTGCCAGCGATATGTAATCTGGTACTGGATGGAAGCACTCCGTCGGTAACGACGACGAGGGTTCCGTTGATCCGAATCAACGGAACAGCCTGCTCGTGAAATTAACGTGAGCACTCCACAGACACGTGTACCCTTAACGTAGTTCTCGGGGATATTCAGCGTGACACAGTGAGTGACAAGGCCGGCCCTTTGAAATACAGGTACAACAGAAACAAGAAGTAAGAGTGAGAGAAAGTTGTGGTGAAAGAGTACAACAGGGATCACCACCATCCCCTGCCGGAGCCTCGTGGAGCTTTAGGTGTTTTCGTTCAATAAACACTCACAACGCCCGGTCTGGGAATCGAAACCGCGATCCTATGACCGCGAGTCCACTGCCCTAACCACTGGGCCATTGCGCCTCCAATCTGGTACTACATCACAAGAAGCGGATGTTATTTAAAAATAGATTTAAACATGATAATCCAAATATTATATTCCTTCTCTTCAGAACGTATGTTTTATATGAAATTCATATCTCAAAGGGTTCCAGTTCCTTAAAAATCAATTCTCATAAGGCAGGTCTGCTTTAAATATCAAGGTTTCCCAAAGTAATATAACTTTTATAAAATAAAATTACACATAAAAATAACCGGTAATATGCTTATTACAAATGTACATAACTACAGTTGAACTATCTATCTGGTATAATGTTTTAAAATTTTATTTTTATATCTATTTCTATATTGCTAAATATAAAAGCTGTGCAAACTGCATTCCATTTCAGAACCATTAACAGTCCCATTGGAATCCATCCTTTATCATAAATATTTCCAATAAGTTTATTTAACATAGGGTCAATATTAAAATCTGATTATTTACATATATTAAAACATAAGCAAGACTCAGATTGTAGATAATCTATTTTCTTCTATATGAAATGCTTCATCAATCTGCCTAAACTTCTACATCATAATAATGAAATTAATTGATAATATTAGCGGTGTGATATGAATGGAAGATTTGATATCTGCCGTCTTTCTTTAACTTAGAGAATGCAAAACTCTGCTGTCGCTCGTTAATTCCTCTCCTTCCAACATTCCCTCTGAAACGTTGGATATTCTATTTCTCATGGCAAGATAACTTTACTCTTTGTATTGATTTTATCACATTACACACAAACACTCATGGACACACACACACACACACACACACACACACACATATATATATATATATATATATATATATATACATATATAATACAGATATGTATGAAGGCATACATACATACATACTGAGTTAACACAGAAGATATCATACGCGTCATAAGCAGTTGTCCGAAAATGTCATCATGATATTATCTACCGATGAGACATGATGTTGAGACTAGAACATTATATAATGAAATCCGACGGAAGGATTACCCTGAAGACAAAGAAGTAGGAACTCACCGTATCGTAGAAGCCATCACCGCTCATAATAAATAGGAGTAGTGATTGAATGTCCCAGTAAAAAACCTCAGTAACGTGTGTGGAAATTAGCTGCCCAGCGGATGATAACATAATACAGAAGATCAAGGAAAAAGGGAATGCCTTCTCTGAGCTATCGAGAAATCTGCAGTTACTCTATCCAGATTACATGTTCAGATTTACACTTGTAATTATTAGGGCACTAGGATATATAGCACACTGCCTAAATACTAATCTGGAAAAATTAGTCTACTTAAAATCAGAAAAGAGAAAGCTGATTCGAAGACTACAGATGTACGCCATCACTGGATCATTAAAAATCTATAAATCTTTTCAGAAGTTTATGATTTAAATTTCTATGAGCATAACTAGTAATTCAAGTAGATGCATGAAATGACATACATAAAATAAAACATACAAATCTGCACGTATACATACATGCATTCATACATACAAAAATACCCAGATGTTGATGTTGAAATTGCAAATGAAGAAGTCTTGGATCTTAGTCAAAAACAAGGTCCTTCAGTATTGGCAAGAAATCTTGAAATAAAACTGTAAGAATGGCATACACAACGCTTTTTTGACAACAGGCTAGGTTACAATGAGAGTTTCCAAATTAGGAACAGATTACTTCAATTTGATTAGGGATATTGCAAAGCGAAGGTTTTCACGTTACTGAACAAAATATTGGGCAAAACTGACTGGTATATGCTTGATGTAGACAGACATCGGGTTAAAGCAGTGGTTCCCAACAGTGGTTCCCAACACTTTTATTTAAATGAGGTTTCCCACGGACCCCTTTTAACATGCTCATCCTTATGGTATTTATGCATTTGAAATTTTCAATTTAGATCACAGACATCCAGTGCTACCTTTGTGGACCTCCAGGGATCCGCAGACTCCAGGTTGGGAACCACTGGGTTAGATGAGGAAAAACACCAGGGTAAACTTTTTTTGAATTTGTGCAAATGACAGAGATATTGAGGGGAAAGAGAAAAGAAAAAGAGCAGAGAATGATCTAATTACATTGGAAACAAAACGTCAAAATATGTTTCTGTTTTGTATTTTTACATCATCAGCAGTGCCTCATTAAGATTTTCGTTTTAGACAACAACTAATTCATCATTCTACTTTCATTTGGAGAAGGATATATGTCAAGAAAATTTACATTTCCCTACTACTGTATTTATGCTTTTCGTATTTAAATAATTTCCCTTACCCGACACATCTAATATTCTCGACACGCTAAGTTACTCGTACAAAACGTGTGACTCATGGTAAAATTAATATTATTTTCTCATTTACTCCTGATGTCAGCTATTCCATAATATCAAAATGAACAGACTCAAAATATTAACATATTTTGATAAAAAAAAATATGTAAGCTATTCCTTAATATCAATTTGAACAGAATGAAAGTATAAACATATTTTAATGAAAACAAATTATAGACTCATGTGAAAAACATATTCAAGGTAGCCCAAAATCAAAGTAAATCTGAAAAAAAAAGAAACATTAACAGACAACCCGAAATATTAACATTTAATTTTGTCTGATTTCATCAACTTCATTTACATTGTATTTGTGTGTATTGGATATTTAAACAACTATATCAGATTCTACAAAGGTAGTTTTCAGGAAAACACAAACATCGTACAGTGTTACAATTTGAATATCGTGAATCGAACAATTAATATCCCTCTAGATATGCTTAAAATCTAAGACGTAATGAATGCAGCAATTCGAATAAAATCACTTGGTCTTAAAGTTTGGATTTTTTGCCAACAATTTACGATTTATAGGCGCATGAGTGGCTGTGTGGTAATTAGCTTGCTTACCAACCACATGGTTCCGGGTTCCGTCCCACTGCGGGGCATCTTGGGCAAGTGTCTTCTGCTATAGCCTCGGGCCGACCAAAGCCTTGTGAGTGGATTTGGTAGACGGAAACTGGAAGAAGCCTGTCGTATATATGTATATATATATATATATCTGTGTGTGGGGGGGAGTTTGTGTGTTTGTGTTTGTCCCCCTAGCATTGCTTCACAACCGCTGCTGGTGTGTTTACGTCCCCGTTACATAGCGGTTCGGCAAAAGAGACCGATAGAATAAGTACTGGGCTTACAAAGAATAAGTTCTGGGGTCGATTTGATCGACTAAAGGCGGTGCTCCAGCATGGCCGCAGTCAAATGACTGAAACAAGTAAAATAATAAAAGAGTAAAAGAGATGCAAGTGCAACCAGTTTAAATCTCTACATACCAGATGCTACCAAATTTACTGAGTCATCAGGAGGGATGCCAGTATCCGGTATGCGGAAATTATTAAGAATGTATTAATGGAAATTGTGGTAGCAGTAATTTATTTTCATTGTGGTTAAAAAATATTAACCAAGGCATTGAGTTATATGCATGAAGAGAAAAATATGCGAGTGAATATTTATTTATCTCATTTTTGAAATTTTAATAAGCTTATAATATGAATCTAGTACCACGAACAGCTAAGTTTTTTTTTATATGTATTTGTGCATCTATACTAGTAATACATAAAATTATATTTTAGTTCATATCTCTGTTTAGTTGCATAATATGCGTGGAATACAGAGGGAGATACAAAACTATCGAAAACAAAAGAATTAATCAAACAGCACAAAATTAATGAGTTTCCGCCAAATTTTTATTTTGGCATTCGTCTAGAAGAAAATATTGAATATCTACAATTGATATTTTCGAATAATATTACATATAAATACGCAATTTCAATGATTTTAGGATGTTAAAACCTTCAGATCTTTGGCTGAATAATTGGGGTGACAATCGAAACTATTCATGAGAAGAGACACAATATCACAGTTGACATGGATCTAAACAATATTAATTTTAGTCGACAGGGATTATTTTACTGCTTGTATATACTGTATTTGTGGAGGCACATGGCCTATTGGTTAGAGCAACGGACCCGCGGTCGAGGGATTGCGATTTCGAATCTCAGACCGGGTGATGTGTGTGTTTATGAGCGAAACACCTAAGCTCCACGCGGCTCTGGCAGAAAGTAATGGCGAACTACTGCTGACTCTTTCGCCACAATTTCTCTCACTCTTTCCTCTTACAAGTCATCTGCGAGGGATCGGCGTCCCGTCCAGGTGGGGATCCTATGCGCCAATGAAACCTGGAAACCGGCCCTATTGACCACCCAGGCATCGCTCGAGAAGGAACAAACAAATATACTGTAATTATAATAGATCACTGGCAAATATTGTATTTATAATTTGGTTTTAGAATGACTATGACACTTCTTGAACTTCTTAACACTGGAACCACTTTCTTAGCTTAATAATATCAAGTTTCTGTCTGGATTTTTATGAAGAAATTTTACTCATGAGGAGAGATGCCGTAATAGAAAACTAACGAGTGCGTAGATAAACAATATGTAATGTCTAGACGCATTATTTAAGGTAGATTTTACTCTAATTACTTTATTTACAAACTATGTCTAGACGTATTGCTTTGTTAATGCTATAAGCATATTTCAAGGTAATTTACTCACATAATGTTGGCAATAAATACTTTGCAAAAGGACAATTTAGTAACCTGTTAGGTTATTTTTAATGATGTGTGGTCTAGTTCAGCCTTGATATAGCAAACATATTTTCTGTAGAGTGTAAACCTCAAACTATCTTTACCATCTAACCAGCATTCTATTTATAGAAATCCTGGAAAGTTTACCGCCTTTCTGTTTCATCGCTATGTTATACAGACACATTTAGTAATTCGCGATGTCTTTTTTGGAAAGATTTCATCATTGAAATTATCTAACATGCTCTAAGTGACCATGACGCTTCTCATTTTAACCATATGTGAACAGACGGTTAATATCACTGAGTAAAACTATTTACAGAAGGCCACTTCTTCAGATTCCTCTTCGACATTCGGTTAAATATTTTCACGAATATAGTGAGATGAAGTCGTTCACATTAGGGATTTGTTCTAAAGATGTTATTTTGGGTGTGAAACATAGATAATACACTGACTTAATGTGTTAGCTTTATATGTACTGAATATATGTTAGCTCTTCCTAGTAAAGATCAAGAAGTAAGAGTTGCCACGTTATATAGCATTTACAAAGCGGATGAATAACGATCCCATTCACAACACTGTGGTTTTTGAGTACGCTGTTCCAGTTGGTTGTTACACTATTTAAAAGATCAGTTTGTTTTTGAAAGACGTTATGCATGTGTATGCATATACATGCTTATGTATGTATGTATATAACTATGTATGTATGTATACTCTTTTAATCTTTTACTTGTTTCAGTCATGTGACTGTGGCCATGCTGGTGTACCGCCTTTAGTGGAGCAAATCGGCCCCAGGACTTATTCTTTGCAAGCCTACTACATATTCTATCTGCCTCTTTTGCCGAACAGCTAATTTACGGGGACGTAAAAACACCAGCATCGGTTGTCAAGCGATGGTGGGGGGAAATACACAGACACATAAACACACACACATACACGTACATGCACACACACACACATACATACATACATATATATATATATATATATATATATATATATATATATATATATATATATATATATATATATATATATATATATATATACATACATACATATATACGGCGGGTTTCTTTCAGTTTCCGTCTACCAAATCCACCCAGAAGGATATAGTAGAAGACACTTGCCCATGGTGGCACGCAGTGGGACTGAACCCGGATCCATGTGGTTGGTAAGCAAGCTACTTACCACACAGCCACTCCTATGCCTAATGTATATACTAATGCATTCATACACACATACATGGATAGGGGTTTCGTACGTGTGTATGTGTGTGTGCGCGCGCATGTGTGTGTTTCTGAGTGCATGCGTGTGTATGTGAGAAAGGGTGTGAAAGTGTATGATGAGTTTGCGAAAGCTGGAATGGAATTTACATACGTTTCAGAAACATGCATGTGCGTCTGTGAAAGCGTGCATGTAAATGTGAGAATTGAAGGGATTACGTGCATACAATTAATTAAGCGTTTAAAAAATACTACTACCTCGCAATAAGAAAAGCATTTCAATTGATAGTCCGTTGTACATATTTATTATGTTGCTCTTATTCTCATTATAAATTTAGTATTTCATATAAAGTGGTTTTCGTTTCCAAATAAATAAACAGAATAACTAGCATGTGTCATACGTCACACACACACACATGCACAGGAACACACATACGCTCACACACATACACACACACACCCACACTCGTGTATAGCTATGAGTATTTGTTTGTGTTTAATAAGGAGCCCGTGTATTGTTTTCTATAATAACCTGTTCGTCCTAATGGTAACAGCGCGTACATTTTCCTAATTAGAATATTTCTGACGTCACTTTAAATCGAAATGATCCACAAGTATATCCGCGTTGTTATTCAGATTTAATTCCCAAGAAGACTGCTAATTACAGCTGCTCTGTTTAGAGAAACGAACGAATTCAAGAGTTCTGCTAATTACAGCTGTCAGGAAAACCACAATATAAAATGTTTAACCAAATAAAAAACAAAATATATATATAAGCGTGTGTATATGCGTGTGAGAGGAAGACACACAGATTGACTGACTGACTGACAGATAGACAGGGTTTGAGCATAGAGGAAGATTGTGACGTAGGCAAGACATCCATGGTGCCTAACAGCAATATGAGGCATTCAACGAGTACAACTGAATCGAACGAAGAGGCACATACAGAGATTGTGACAGAAGGAATGAAGGAATTATTCTGAAATATATCAGTTTTATATGCTGAACTAATAATATATTTTATATCATTTACATAAGACTTATTGAGATAAAAAGTCAGAGAGAAATTTTAGTGCAAAAATCATAATTTTGACATGTCTTTGGAACCGTCAAAAGCTTGTTTATTTTTATGTCTTTATTATTTGTTATTAGTGTTACTTAATATCTTTTGCTAAAATTGCTGTTTCTTTTCAGATATCATCAGAAAAAGTATTTAATTTTATTAAAATGACAGATTTATCGAACTTTCAAAGAAGTCAAATTGATTGCGCTCGTATGGCAGGCGTTAGCGTAACGAAAACAGCCGAAATGTGATGACAACCTTTGAGAAAAATGGAAAAACCTCCTTGTGGAAACAAATCTCCGGAAGAAAACCAAAACTTTCAGAAAGGGACCGTCGGATTCTTACACGAATTGTTAGGGCGGATCAGAAAAGTACAGCTCCCAAAATTACTGCAGAGCTTAATGACCACCTCGAGAAACCAGTTTACACAAGATCTGTTCGCCGGGAGCTGCATAAAGCCGGATTTCACTGAAGGGCTGCAATCAGAAAAAACAACTAATTTCAAAAACAAACGTTGCAAAGCGTTTAAAGTGGAAGCACTGGAAGAATGTTATTTTCTCAGATGAGTCATCCTTTACCTTATTTCCGACTCCTGGCCGAGCATATGTGTGGAGAATTTAAGCATTTCATCTGATCAAATTTATCCTATGGTTGGGGAAATATTTCCGGAGGGAAACGCACTCTATCAGGATGATAAGGCGCCAATTAACACAGCTAAAGTTGTTCCTGAATGGCACGAGGAACATTCTAGTGAAGTTGAACATCTTATCTGGCCACCACAGTCTCCAGATCTCATCACTGAACATTTATGGTGAATTTCAGAAAAAACATGTAAGGAGTCGGTATCCTCCACCATTATCACCACAAGAACTAGAGATTGTTTTAGCTGAAGAACGGACAAAAATTCCTTTGAAAACAATTCAAACTTTGTACGAGTCCATACCTCGTAGAATTCAAGCTGTAATTACTGCCATAGGCGAGCCTACCCCGTATTAAAATAAACTTGTTTGAAATTTTAAGGCGATTCCATTATTTTGTCCAACCCCTCTCTCCCTCTGTTTCTCTCTCTCTCACACACACACTCTCTCTCTCTCTCTCCCTCTCTCTCTCTCTCTCTCTCTCTCTCTCTCTATATATATATATATATATATATATATATATACATGTAATTTTTTTCGGAATGAGATAAAAAAAACCAAGGTTGTGAAGATTATATTTATAAATGTTCTAAAATCTTCACAGCCTTGGTTTTTTTATCTCATTCGGGAAAAACAAAATTATATATACACATGCTGATATACGACCTACGTCGGACTCCTTATTCGCATAATGACCGAACCTGGAGCTTAACTATGGTCTATCCATAGCACTTACTCAGCATATATACATATATATACATACATACATATATATATATATATATATAATATATATATATATATATATATGAACATAATCAAAAAGGTTAATAACATAGATTATTATAACCAGTGGCCTAGCACAAAAGACGAATTAGTCATTAGACAAAATATTATTCATATAGAAATATAATAAAGGGCTCCCAAGTAAGGAAGCCTAGTGCTAGAGACACAAAAAGGGATAAATTCATCGAGAGTGAAAATCAAAAGCATTTACCATTAACGATATATCCCGGAATGATCAGTTTCTACCTCTTTCTAGCAAAACAGACATAATATGTTTGCCAAGGCAAGGTTCGTCAGCGGGACGCCTTCGCTAATTCTAGATGCACAGAGCGTTAGACCATGTTTCGATCTAACAATTTGTAAATCTTAACTTTTCAAACCTCTGCGCAGACGCAAAATATACCCGGCGACATTGGACATGCCGGTAAAAATTTTACGAACACATTTATCAAGTAGTATGTGAACATAATCAAAAAGTGTAATAACATAGATTATTATTACCAGTGGCCTAGCACAAAAGACGAATTAATCATTAGACAAAATATTATTCATATAGAAATATAATAATATATTTCAAGAGAAATATATGTATGAATGTTTAGGCGTAGATCGCATTTTCAAAATATTTTATATACATATATATATAATATATTTTATATATATATATATATAAAATATTTTGAAAATGCGACCTACGCCTAAACATTGATACATATATTTCTCTTGAAGGGTAGCTATACACGAATATACATATATAAATACCGCTTTAGACAGAGGGATAAATATCTGAGTGAGAAATTATTGTTATTGCGATTTAATATGTACATATTTAACCTTCTGACTATATTTTTTATTCACTTAAACTTTCTTACTGTAGATAGTTTCTCTTTAATATTTCTTCCGAGCCGTTAATTATATGAGTAAATTTAAAAGCAACTCAATAACTAGGTTAGTGTGAATCTATTAGTCATTCCCTTTTTACATATTATTACTCTGACTTACATTTATAGAAGCAATCATCAGTTAAAAATTGTTCATTATAACTCGGATAGAGAATCATACGGTGCGATTTGCATATCGCTTTAGTTGGTTTTTTATTGGATAATCTACTGCCAAATCAGAGATCTATATCAACTTGTTTTAATTCTGTTTGAGTGCTTCATTCTAAATAATGAATTAATTTTACTCTGATGATGAGAGTTAGAAATGCACTCTTGCTTTGCAGTCTGGGTTAATGTCTTTTATTTCAGATGTGGAATATATCCTTTCTACAGAGATTTTCGAAAAGATTGTGTAAATGTTTTTGGTTAAGGCTAAAATGAACAAAGTCATTTTAAAATAAATGTCTTTTCCTTGAATCGAATTAATGTGCCAGTCAATTATTTTTGTCCTTTTTACTTGTGAATTTAATCGTGTATTTGATATTTCAATATTTCGTAATTACACTCAATTTCTTGAGAAGACAGACTAGTAAGTATTTGTTCTTCACAAAGATTGACATGAGAGCGAGAGACTCCAGAGCTATGACATAGAGGAACTGGTGCGACTTGGACATTTCAGTCAGCACGCAATTGTCGTTACGGGTACTAATGAGATATATCATTACAAGCATTACAGAGAAATATTCTTATTTCACTAACATCATCGCAGAGTCGTCATATTACATATATGTCTGTGGTCTTAATACAAGCATTACAAACTGAGTAGCCTCATTAAGAACAAAACCCATCTGTGTCATTACAGACAACTTTGAAATATTTTATTGTCAGGGAAACCGAGTATTACAATCAAAATGTTGTATTGTGTATTACAATCAACACACACTGCTTCGTTGAATACATCGCTTACTATTGCCAAGCTGTATCTATACAAATGCCTCTTCTTTGATACAATGCATCGAATATTAAGATGCTATTCGTTATTACAACCATGAATTAGATGCCCCTATACGAAATACTATCTCCTATCGAATATCACAGAGACGTTTGACTCCCACGATGTTTTTACATTAAGGATGATCCATAAGTGGCTATTTTAATATGCTACGTCATTGTGTGTATAATGCATTTTTACTTAGCTGAATGTTTATACACAACGGCGGCCACAGTTTTTTGCTGAATGCAAACGTGGTGATGGATGTTATCTCTGCGTGTTGGTAGTACACGTTAATGATAGTACTTCAGGTGACAGTGATGTATCTAAAAATCCAATCTATTTATAGATATTTTAATGCATAGCTACGCGCGTTTCCACAACTCCCATGTTTCTTACGATCATAGTCCTGGGATAATAACAGTGCATTCCCATCTCCCTCTGAGATACACAAAATATTTGCACCTCCCTCTGAGATACACATATTTTATTTTCATGCAATGTGCGTCCGTAGGAGATACTATTTCCAAACGAACACCACCTTAATTATAACCTACCACAATCTAAGCACATGTTAGTCCAATATTGATGCTCTTACGTATAATTGAAACGTATTAAAACATCTTTCTCCCTCGATATTTATTTATGAAACACGATTTCTTATTAAAATGAAGGACTCTCAATACGTTACAGTACAGTTCATATTTCATAATTTTACAAGGAAAAGTTGTCGGGCACAACGAAGTTTTGGTTTCTTCGCCTTCATCAGAGAGTCCTTTATTCGGGTTTATATAGTCTTTTGGCAAGTTGCCTTTTTATAAGCGGAGCAATGTAACTGGTATTTAGGCGGAGCTTCTGTTTACTGAGGGCGGCGTTGTGTAGAGAGTGAGTGTGGAAGTTATTTGAAAAGTATGTGCTTGCCGGATGTAGAGTGAAAGACAGTTATGATTAGGGGATATATTTTCGTCTGATGTATAAATTTGACAATTCATTACGCTTCAGTCACATTTGGAATCAAAGATGGAAATAACGTAAATAAATGTGTCAAAAATAGCTCATGATACTATGTGGGTGAAAGTTGCCTTGTACTTGAAGGTTGAAAAACGAATGTTTCTACATAAGTCAGATGCTCAAAGACAACAGGTGACAATGAGATTAAATGGGTGTAGAGTCCTAAATTTTCTATGAATTTTAAACTGGGTTCATGTGGTACGTGAGACTTCAAAAGGCTACCACACTATCAATAATTATTAGGTTTCCTATCTTCTGATAGCGTTGTATTTATATTTACACATTGCTATAGACAATACTATAATGTGAATATATTACTTTGACAGTAAGAAACAATGGAAGACACTTTGACATTTCTAGCCTACGCACTTCTACAGAAAGTAATTAGGAAAGAAAAATATGCAGTAAAGTAAAGTAGAGAATGTGAACAAGTTGTTACTAGAACACAATGGGATAACGTATAATTCATTCTAAGTATATGTGTACATGTCTATGTGTTTATACATATGCGTGTGAGCGTGATAAGGTATATATATATATATATATATATATACCGGAGTAAACACATAAATGTGAAACAAGGTGGAAAAAAGAGTACTCAAATACCAGTGGTAGAGTAATATGCCTTATTTTAAGCAGCAGAAAATTCAACAAAATCTGTTACTCTGAGTTTCTCGTTGCCGTTCATCAGACAGTTTTTGCTACCAAAAACTGTCTGATGCCAAATAAACACACGCACTGTATATTCGTTCTTCATTCGCTCATTACTGTTCTTATTCTAACTCGTCATACATCTGTAACCTCCTCAGTGACACTTGACGTCTTGTTGTGTGCTCTTGGCCTGCTTATTCCATTCCAATGGAACATATATATATATATATATATATATATATATATATATATATATACAGAGAGAGAGAGAGAGACATATAGTGATATATATTTATATATAGCAATACACACACACACACACACATAATAATATATTTTGATATAATCACAACTGTCTGACGAACCGGAACGTAAAACTTAAAGTAGCAGTTCTTTGTGATATTTTTGAGAATATTTTGCTGTATTAATAATTAAGTCTATTAAGCTACCTCCTGTATTCAAGTAGTATTTTCGCACACCCTGTTTAAAATTTATGTTCCTATATATATATTCATACAGCGTGCGATAGGTAAACTTAGCCATATTTTTTTTTTATTTAGAGTATGCATATTGTTTTTTTTTTATTTTGTCAACTACACAGTATAGTAGGGTCAGCTGGGAAACGTCTATGAAACAAACAGCACCATGATGCGATACAGTCAGCCCAAACTTTGGAATCGACACACTGTACCGCTTGGCATTCGAGCCAGAAGCTCTGATAGGAACATTTCAGAGTGTTTGGATGTCACTTTGAGGACAGTGCAATTTGAAGACATGTACCGAGAGTGATAAAAGTCAAACTTCCAGTCAACGTCTTGGCATTTGGTGTGATCACGAGCGATGGCGACGTTATGCCTACATTCGTCACCCATAGGGCCCCAGACTCAACACGCAGGCTGTCACCACGTGCCTGGTGCAGGTAGTGCTCCTCTGTGTCAGGAAGGTAGCTAAATAGATAAATATATTGAGCCCCCAGCTATTTATTATACATCCACTTTTATATTACTCCTTGTGTATAAGCTTTCCATTTTCCATGAATTCTTTCCAGAGTATAGAATCTGAACTTTTTCATTTAATTGTGTTTTATTCAAACTACCACATATTTTGCCGTTATTTTATGCATTTTACTTCAGAATACAGTCATGGTATTTTTGTCGCGATCAAATTGTTTCTTTATGTTAGCAGATTTGTATCTTACGCTTCTCCGTGAATAGTGCTTTTTTGCATTATAATTTTCCGATTTGCTCACTCCTAACGGCTATTTGTCAAGTGAGGGAAAGCTTTGCCAATAGCTTGGCAGTGCATATTGTTATTCTATTTCCTATTTAGGTTTTAGTTTTTCTATCCTCTTCATTAGTGTATATTACCACGACGTCTGTTTTGTTTTTGCTCGTTTCTTTGAAGTCATAGTTTTAGTTCTGTTCTATATGTTTTTTTATGTATTTTCCTTTATTGTTTACTTTACATTTTTGAAACCCTCCTTACATGTATCAAAATAGCTTTCTAGTTGTCGAAGATCCTTACTTTGCGGTATACGTGATAAAAATATTCTTTCTGCATCACGGCCTCTGTAGCGAATTCTAAATGTAGTCATTTTTATTTTCCTGTCTGGTTTTCCTAATTCACTTTACATCCATTTTAGGATATTATAACTATAACTTATTACTAGAAGAGATTGGGTATTGATGCATATTATCTTCTTTTTGACATTTAGGTCTGTTTTAAGTATTAATCTAATGCGTCTGTAAAATTCCTTCCTGATCTTTTCATTTATGCGTGTGCTTCGAACTATGTTTCGTTCATTAATTCCTAAGTATTTAAGCGTGTGCTTAGTTTTAATTCTTTTATCTGTTTCTTTATCATTTACGATAATAGTCGGTTTTAATAATAAGTCTCTCACCTATTTTTCTAAAGTAGCATTCCTTAAAATTTTTCAAGTTAATTCGTGCATTCTGTGTTCAGTTGTCAATTATGAATATTGAGCATACGATTTACCTAAAATTCATGTAGTCATACAATGTTTCTTTCTGAACTATTATATATATTTGATCTCTTAACAAAAGGATGAAAACAAGTAGATGGAATATGTCCTTTCGTAAGTCAATTTCAAACAGGATACAGTTTGTTTTTAAATTTCTACTATAGTTTCGGCCTGCAGTACTTGTTACTTATCGATAACATGTTTGTCATAATGAATTTTACTAGTACCACCTTACATATATTTATACTTAACAGAAAATACGAATGGGAATCACGGTCAGAAGTTTTCTAAAATAGTAACTCTATGAACAAGGTTCAGCTATAATAATCATAATGCCATCTTTACAAACACAAGAGACTTTGCAACGTCCATGTCTTTCGTTTTCGAGAGAATACTATTATCTATGGAATTACCTATCATATCCAATATTGTTCCAGTTAAAGATTTCATTATTCTACATCATATCTCTGTAGTGATCATAGTCTACAGTTTGCTTAATTGTGGTTTCCCACTATTGTTATTGCCACTTCCGATTTACAACAAATATATTTGCTTGTATTTCTTGGGTGATTTCTTAAATATTTCAGCCAGAAGTTTTAGATTTTATCACTCTTCTCTATTTTACACTTGTCCATTTTACTTGACATCTACACTAAAGCATGTTCTGCACTTACTGCTTTGAACCTTTTCGTATATACCAATTCATCTCCAGTTCGAGTATTTTCTCAAAACTTGTCTACTTCTGTTGCTGTTGGCGCGGTATTGATTTAATTTGTTTTTAACGTTCTGGATGGAATGCAGTTTTATAATGCAGTCAAACGTTTATCTGCGTTCAAAGAAATACTTTCGTATTTCAGAACATTGAAATTTTCGCCTGCATCTAGTATATGCCTGTATGCGTGCGTATGCTAGTATGTGCGTGGGTGTGAATGTGTGTTTGTGCGTGTCTGTGTGTCTATGTCTATATGTGTGTGTGTTTATGCTTGTGCGTGAAAGTGCCTGTTTACTTGTGTATGTATGTGTGTGGGATGCAGCGAATACATCTTCTTTCGAGCATTATTTGATTTCCAGAACTTTTCCCCTTTTGCTGTGTTGCGTTTTTGTACATTTTGTTGAATATGATTTTGTTTTCTTTTAAATTTCAATATTTTAAAATTTTATAAGTTTCAGAGAATTTTTTCATGTATACCTTCTGGATGTGTGCATATTTCTTTTCAGATTGAATATAGAAATGATCAGTTCTAAAAGAATAACCGTTTTCGTTTGCAGTTGTACCCGTTGATATATAGATTACGTCATTTATCGTCGGAATAACCACAATCACAAGTTTTTCTGCGAACTCTAAGATAGTCAACTACCAACTTATTTATGAGTGTATTTTATCGTTTAGGTCAGGAATGAGCAACTTTTCTCGAGAAAAGAGCCATTATGAAGCGGGCCGCATTTCAAAGGAATTCATGATGTGCACCGTTCAGAACGCCCGGTCACAGACTGTTTATCACTGGTTTAGGCTTATCATTTGGAGTATCAACCGTTTAACTATTCAAATTAGGGTGATTTTTTTTTAAGTAATATATTCATTGTTAGCCGCGAACAAGCTTACATTCTAGGAACTTATTTTTCATAAGTCCATATATTTTCGGACTTTCGACGTAAAGACATTTTCATCGCGTACTTGCTCATCGCCTTCTGGTGATGCGAAATTTGGTTCATGCAAGGTCACGTACCTTCATACACGCGTATATATTTTTAAATATATGTGTGCGTGTGTGTAGATAGATAGATAGATAGATAGATAGATAGATAGATAGATAGATAGATAGATAGATAGATGATAGATAGATAGATAGATAGATAGATAGATAGATAACTAGACAGATATATAGATAGATAGATAGATAGATAGATAGATAGATAGATAGATAGATAGATAGATAGATAGATAGATAGATAGATAGATAGATAGATAGAGGGAGGGAGGGAGAGAAATGAAGTGAGACTGAAACAGAAAATTATTCGAAGACATAAGAGAGAGAAAATAATATAAAAGCTTATCAGACAAAATCAACATAAAAATTTCGAGCACAAACATAAAACCAATTCAGTTAAGAATATGAATGTAAAACCATAGTAAAAACATTTACTTCCTGCACCACAAAAGCAAAAACATAAGAATAAAATACCAAAAAAATATGATCAAGACTTCCCAAGATGCAGTCAGATAAACACTACTTGCAAACACACACATAACAATAACAACACACATACGAAAAAAATAAATTCAAGATTACAAAATGATCAAAATATACAAATCCTAAAAAAGGACAAATATCACATATACTAAATCAGGAAATATTAACAACAACAACAACAAAAATCCCACCTCTCTATCAACAACAAAAATCAGTCTGTTTATTGACAATTCGAAAAATTAATCTAGTTGTCTTAATAACAGATCCTTTAAGATTCAACAGAAATTGATCTGTGATAGATATCTTGTGCTATCGAACAAAGTGGTTGTCCTATTTAATTCATTGTAAGGTAAGCTATTACTATAAATGTGGCTGGCTACATCTGATGTTATGTCAAGGACTGCTAGCAAAAACATTTTAAGAATATTCACGTCAGGTACGTAGTGAGCTCAATTTCTGAGAGAGAAATCAATAAGAGATGTGACTAACATTTCTGTTCGTGGTAAAATAATTTGCAAATATACGCAAGGAAACGCATACTTCACTTAAACATGCCCAATACACTAAATACATATGAGTGTCTGTGTGTGCGTATATACATATAAATATTTATTTATGTACATATGAATATAATATATATATATATATATATATATATATATATATATATATATATATATATACATACATATGTGTGTATGTATGAATTTATATATACATGTGTGTGCATGAATATTTATATATATATATATATATGTATGTATATATATATATATAATATATATATATATATATATATATATATGTGTGTGTGTGTGTGTGTGTGTGTATATATGTACATACACACGTATCTAAACATATTCAGGCGTATGTAATATAGACAGATATACGTAGGTAAATATGTGTGTGTGTGTGTGTGTGTGTGTGTGTGTGTGCATCTTTTGTGACTTGAATGTATATGGTGGTTTTTCTTACTTTCGTAAAAACTTCCCGGCAGTATCCACACACTGATTTCCATTTAATTATCTACATTTTTGCTGGGTAAAAAACTTCCACACTTATGTATTTCAAGAAATAGATGCAAATCCGTTTAAAATCGTTCAACGGTATTTCTTTTCACTATTCCGTGTAAGAAGTTAGAAATATAATTGCAAGTGTAGGTCAAAATTACTACTCACTCATTCTTTGGTCAATTATATTCTACAGAAGTCTGTTTCTTATCGGATATTTTTCTTATGTTTATAAATATTTGACACCTAATAATATATGTCAAGTGCAATTAAAAACTTCCGTGCAGGTTTGAAACTAAAATGTCTGGAATTCTGAAATTGCCTCAGTTATAACACACGGTTTCAGATTAAATTACTCACAAGAACAAAACGGAAAATGCCGAAAGCGCTTAAATTAATTTTGATTCAATAATACTTTAAACTAATAAACAGACGAGGTTGGGTGGTAGAAGCCAGCTTCTGAACTACATGTTACCAGGATCAGCCCCACTGCTTAGTACATTGAGTAACTGGCTTCTTCTATATCCTCGGAACGGTCAAAGATTTGTGAGTGGATTTGATAGATGGAAACTGTAAGAAACTCGTCATATGTATGTATTATATATGTGTGTATGTGTGTGTCATGTGTGTGCTTTATTGTGGTTGAAAACAAACTTCTTACCACGCTTGCCCCTATATTCGCACGGCAACACCTGCGCCTATATATATATATATATTATATATATATATATATATATAATATATATATAATAGTCAATTTAGGGTAGCAAAAAATTCAATAGAAATTTATCGCAACCAGCGGCCTGGTGAAAAAAGAAAATAGTCATCGACTAAATATATAATATAACGATTTAGGAGTGACCCCAACAGGTCACTCGTCCACCAGAAAGAGCAGCATACTCCACAACCGCCAAGTATTATTAATTCAGAAATTAGGTGAAAATTTAAAAACATTTACCTAATTCATCTTTAGACTTTGCAACGTTTCCTGTGTCCATTAATGATTAAATTAGCTTAATTAAATTAAATTAAGCCAATCTACCATAGGTTACACTTCATCAGTAAAGACCTGGGAGAGACAAATATACACGAGGCGTCTGTATCGAAGCCTACGGGATATCTGACTTAAAATTTTCAAGACTGACGTATTAACGCCAAACTTATCAACAGTAAATATAAACTGCCGATTCAATCTCAGAATTATTCAGAAAATTATCAATTAGTCAATTTAGGGTAGCAAAAAATTCAATAGAAATTTATCGCAACCAGCGGCCTGGTGAAAAAGAGAAAATAGTCATCGACTAAATATATAAATATAACGATTTAGGAGTGACCCCAACAGGTCACTCGTCCACCAGAAAGAGCAGCCATAACTCACACCGCCAAGTATTATTAATTCAGAAATTAGGTGAAAATTTAAAAACATTTACCCTAATTCATCTTTTAGACGTTGCAACGTTTCTGTGTCCACCAGGCCGCTGGTTGCGATAAATTTCTATTGAATTTTTTGCTACCCTAAATTGACTAATTGATAATTTTCTGAATAATTCTGAGATTGAATCGGCAGGTTATATTTACTGTTGATAAGTTTGGCGCGAATACGTCAGTCTTGAAAATTTTAAGTCAGATATCCCGTAGGCTTCGATACAGACGCCTCGTGTATATTTGTCTCTCCCAGGTCTTTACTGATGAAGTGTAACCTATGGTAGATTGGCTTAATTTAATTTAATTAAGCTAATTTAATCATTAATGACACAGAAACGTTGCAACGTCTAAAAGATGAATTAGGGTAAATGTTTTTAAATTTTCACCTAATTTCTGAATTAATAATACTTGGCGGTGTGAGTTATGGCTGCTTTCTGGTGGACGAGTGACCTGTTGGGGTCACTCCTAAATCGTTATATTTATATATTAGTCGATGACTATTTTCTCTTTTTCACCAGGCCGCTGGTTGCGATAAATTTCTATTGAATTTTTTGCTACCCTAAATTGACTAATTGATAATTTTCTGAATAATTCTGAGATTGAATCGGCAGTTTATATTTACTGTGATAAGTTTGGCGCGAATACGTCAGTCTTGAAAATTTTAAGTCAGATATCCGTAGGCTTCGATACAGACGCCTCGTGTATATTTGTCTCTCCCAGGTCTTTACTGATGAAGTGTAACCTATGGTAGATTGGCTTAATTTAATTTAATTAAGCTAATTTAATCATAATGACACAGAAACGTTGCAACGTCTAAAAGATGAATTAGGGTAAATGTTTTTAAATTTTCACCTAATTTCTGAATAATAATACTTGGCGGTGTGAGTTATGGTGCTCTTTCTGGTGGACGAGTGACCTGTTGGGGTCACTCCTAAATCGTTATATTTTATATTTAGTCGATGACTATTTTCTCTTTTTCACCAGGCCGCTGGTTGCGATAAATTTCTATGAATTTTTTGCTACCCTAAATTGACTAATTGATAATTTTCTGAATAATTCTGAGATTGAATCGGCAGTTTATATTACTGTTGATAAGTTTGGCGCGAATACGTCAGTCTTGAAAATTTTAAGTCAGATATCCCGTAGGCTTCGATACAGACGCCTCGTGTATATTGTCTCTCCCAGGTCTTTACTGATGAAGTGTAACCTATGGTAGATTGGTTAATTTAATTTAATTAAGCTAATTTAATCATAATGAACAGAAACGTTGCAACGTCTAAAAGATGAATTAGGGTAAATGTTTTTAAATTTTCACCTAATTTCTGAATTAATAATACTTGGCGGTGTGAGTTATGGCTGCTCTTTCTGGTGGACGAGTGACCTGTTGGGGTCACTCCTAAATCGTTATATTTATATATTTAGTCGATGACTATTTTCTCTTTTTCACCAGGCCGCTGGTTGCGATAAATTCTATTGAATTTTTTGCTACCCTAAATTGACTAATTGATAATTTTCTGAATAATTCTGACATTGAATCGGCAGTTTATATTTACTGTTGATAAGTTTGGCGCGAATACGTCAGTCTTGAAAATTTTAAGTCAGATATCCCGTAGGCTTCGATACAGACGCCTCGTGTATATTTGTCTCTCCCAGGTCTTTACTGATGAAGTGTAACCTATGGTAGATTGGCTTAATTTAATTTAATTAAGCTAATTTAATCATTAATGACACAGAAACGTTGCAACGTCTAAAAGATGAATTAGGGTAAATGTTTTTAAATTTTCACCTAATTTCTGAATTAATAATACTTGGCGGTGTGAGTTATGGCTGCTCTTTCTGGTGGACGAGTGACCTGTTGGGGTCACTCCTAAATCGTTATATATATATATATATATAAACATATATACATATATATATACACACACACGCACATATATGTATACACACACATATATATATATATGTATATATATATATATATACATACATACATGTATACATACATACATACATACATAATATACATACATATATAATATATATATATATATATTATATATATATATATATATATGTATATTTGTATAATCGATATAAACGCAGTCTGCAATATTTCACCAAAAGGAAGAATGACAAATGTTACTAAATGTGACTAGAGTGTTAAAAAACATCTACATATTTAGCGTATATGTTTTGATCCATGTGCCTTAACTGTAGCATGAGAGCGATTTAGCTCTTATTTCTGGTAATGTAAGTGTTTCGAAACATCCTAATCACATTTAGTTACATTTGTAGTTCTCCTTTTTGGTGAAACATTGCAAACTGCTGTTTATATTAATTTTATATATACACATTAGCGAATTGCTTAATCATCCAATAGTTTGGATGACGAGAACAAAAATACTAGTGGCGAAGCGAGTCCTTAAAGAACCTATTAGCTGCATTAATATAGCTTAAAGAGAAGCAACATGAACGACTACAGAAGTTGCAGTAGAAAATATTACAACAACAGCAATAACAGTTGATTGAGTTACAGTCAAGGAAGTCCAAAGTTTCAGTAGAATTGTTTAGGCCGGACGGCGTGGCGAAACTCGAATTCTACATTCACGTATAATGCGGGAGAGGGTATTACGTTTCCTGCATACTATAGAAGGACTAGGAAAGTTTTAACAAAGATTGCATGTCATAGTCGGATGAGGAGAAAGGGAGACTATTACTACGCAAGGTAACTGCGCCCGAGTATGAACGCTAATGTAATTTTATATTGCCCAAAAAATCGAATGAGATTTGTTTGCAAGAAACTATTGAATTACTCTAAAAGATCGTTTTTGACAAAAGTTCGTTAACACTCAAATGGAATATTGGAACGTGACAAAAAATCACGATGATGACTTTATAACATACGCCGCATTAGTCAACCGTGTGTGTGAAAACTTTATATTTCAGGAACTCACTGATGATAAACTTAAATCCCTTGTCTTCGTGCAAGATCTTACGCCAACCGAAGATAGAGAAATTCGGGCAACCATTCTCTCCAAAATGAAGCAAGCGAACCAAGACTTAATCGTACAGACCATTGCAGAAAAATGTCAAGCAATGGTAAACCTGAAGCACGATTTGGAAACAATTCAAGAGAAAATACCCATGTGTCGACCTGGAAAGTACAAACAAAACAGATGCGAGGCCCTAATCTATGTTATAGATGTAAAGGCCAACACTTGACAAAAGAGTATCCGTTTAAAAACAGAAAATCAGAAAATACTATAGTTGTCAGAAACCTTCGTATCAAAAGCTCATACCTCAGGACAAGGTTACGAGGGTCGAATGCAAAAAGTTCTAAGGTGTTTTTAGCAGAAGGTGAATACGACACAAAAACAAGAATATTCGTTCTCGTAAAAATAAATGGTGTAAATATTAAACTACAGTTGGATACGGGTAGTGATATTTCAATCACAAATGCGGATACGTGGAGGAAAATTGAGAATCTAGTGTTACGTAAAACAGCGAAATCTGCGTGTGGTGTGACGGGCGATATATTACATTTTATTGGCGACATGTGTACAGACGTCACATTTCAAAGAGAATCACGCAAAGGAAAAATATTCATTGCGAAGAATACAGTCAATCTGTTTGGTACAGCTTCGTTGGAGTTATTGACTTACCATAAGTCTCTATTGCGAAAAATATGAATCTGAGGACTTGAAGCGAAAATTGAAAAAGATGTTTCCTCAAGTACTACCGGAGGATTTAGGTCTATGTAAAATGACTGAAGCCTGCTTTCCTGTATTTAAATCTAACAGTAGGTTACCGTTCGCAGCATTTGAAATCGTAAATGAAGAGTTTGACAGAAGGGAAAAGAGGAGAATCATCAAAATGTGGATTACTGTAAGCGGGCGGAGTCCACGTTTTGCATTAAAAAGAGAATAAGAAAAGTAGGCTGTGTGCCGATTTCTTTACAGGATTGAACGACTGCTTAAAGACATATCATCATCCACTCCTGAATGCAGAGGATATTTTCGAAAAATTAAATGGCGGAAAAGTTTTCTCTAAATTGGGTCTGTCCGACGTATTTGCAAATAAATACACGTACGCACACACACACACACACTCACATGTGTGTGTGGGCGTGTGTATGTGTATGTGTGTATGCGTGTGTGTGGGGGTATGTCAAAAAACACAACTACATATATATACTGATGCATATAATTACATATAGACAGACAGACTGATAGGTAAGTAGATAGCTTGCTGGCTAGCTAGCTAGCTAGATAGATAGATAGATAGATAGATAGATAGATAGATAGATAGATAGATAGATAGATAGATAGATAGATAGATAGATAGATTTGTGCGTAACGTCCGTGCTTCTACGGGCGGTGCGATCATAATGGAAACACTTGGAACAAAATTGTAACTCAAATATCAATAATATTTATATTAGATGTATCTCTGAAATATCAAGAGTGTTCAACTGTTGACGTAATCATGTAAAGCTTTATGATAGTAATGCGCAAATTTTACAAGACTGGCTTTAATATTATTACGTTATTCTGCAGTCATATATAAATAAATAATTATCACAGAATATCAGAAAGTGTTCGCTTATTTGTGTTTGGGTAAATGGACATACTTACATAAACATATGTATGTTTGTCTATGTATGTGTACAAGCATGTTTATCATATACATATATTTATATATGTATATATATATATATATATATATATATATATATATATATATATATATATATATTTCAACAATTGAGGGTAATATTAATTAATTAATCAATTTCACCAAGTATTCAGTATGCAAAGGGACCATTTAAGGCGAATTCAAATTATTACATTATATAAAAGGGCTTAGTAAAATAAATTACTTTGCCGCATACTGAACTCATTAGAAATAGCAGCTAAAAAAACTTTTTTAAAACTATTTCTAATACTTAAAGAAAACCTCTCGTCGAGTTGAATTGAGCAGACACTATATGAGAGAGGTTTTCTTTAGTATTAAATAGTTTTA
>NC_042997.1:180378431-180380931 GCF_006345805.1 Octopus sinensis
ATGTTTGTATGTATGTCTGTATTTTTAAATATGTATATATATATATATATGTGTGTGCGTATATATATATATATATATATATATATATATATGTATATATTCTATATATATTCATATATGCTTAGGTTGGTAATTTTCCCCGTTATTATGTCGTGATAAATTATTTCTCAGAAAAGATCCAGTAGAATATAATACTAATATTTAACTGGCAATTCAAATATTTAAATTTCCTCTATCGCTATCGATTCATACCAAATAGTATTATATGACACGGACTTTATCGAGTAACTCATAGAAAGGCTTTCTCGGCATGAATATAAATAGAAAAAGAGAGTGCCAATATCAATGTCAAATTGTGACATCATATATATATATATATATATATATATATATATATATATATATATATATATACCCATTGATATATACATATATATACAGACGCATGCATCTCTCAGCGTATGAAAGGCGATGTTGTAGTAATAGTTCTAAGTGATGGAATAAAGGAATAAACGATACCTAGCAAAAGTGCAAGTGCGTACATAAAATCATATTGGCAGCATCAATAAGCAAGCTCTTTCGCGTGCACATGCTCAAAGTTGTGTATGCATGTCATCGCTAAGTTTTAGTTCAGGGGTTTTTTTTTGCCCAATACAGAAAAGCTGGTTTCTAATCTAAATCCAAGGCTCCTTCATTGGAATTTCAGCATCAACAACAGGGATTTTTTCTATGTATATACGTATGAATGTATGTATATGTTTTATTTCTTCATTGCCCACGAGAGGCTAAACATACAGGAGACAAAGGTATTAAGTCGCTTACATCGACATCAGTGCGTAACTGGTACTTAATTAATCGACCCCGAAAGGATGAAAAGCAAAGTTGACCTCGGCGGAATTTGAACTCAGAGCGTAACGGCAGACGAAATACCTATTTCTTCACTACCCAAAGGGGCTAAACTCAGAGAAGAGAAACAAGGACAGAGAAACGGATTAAGTCGATTATATCGACCCCAGTGGGTAACTGGTACTTATTTAATTAACCCCGAAAGTTTGAAAGGCAAGGTCGACCTCGGCGGAATTTGAACTCAGAACATAGCGGCAGATGAAATACGGCTACACATTTCGCCCTGCTCTTTCTGCCAGCTCGCCGCCTCTCATATGTATGTATGTATGTATGTATGTATGTATGTATGTATAGTGCAATTTTGTTTGTTTTGTTTTATGCATGTATTCCCAAGCATATAGTCTAATATCTAGATATGCTCATATATATATTTAAGTGATAAACCTCTGGAAATACAGTTCTATATTTAAGAGATAAAGAATTATGTACATTATTTACAATTGACGAATATTTGTTGTTAACACAACGTTTCGGCTGATATACCCTCCAGCCTTCATCAGGGCTTGGCGAAATTTCGAACCTGGATTCTCATTTCTATGGTATTTTTCCGATATTCTTCTTCTTCTTCTCTTCTTCTTCTTCTTCTTCTTCTTCTTATTATTATTATTATTATTATTATTATTATTATTATTATTATTATTATTATTCAGCTCACTGCCTGGAATCGAACCCGGAATCTTGCGGTTAGTAGCCCGCGCTCTTGACCATGGGGCATATGGCGTAGTGGTTAAGAGCGCGGACTAATAATAATAATAATAATAACATCGAAAATGCCTTAGGAAGGAGAACCCAGGTTCAAAATTTCCTCAAGACACCTGATGAAGGCTGGAGGGTATATCAGCCGAAAAATTGTGTTAATAACAAACAAGATGAGGACAAGTATCTGTCAATTGTAAATAACGTAAAAAATGAACTTCTGGAAAATTTTACAGATTTTTACAGTTCCAGTTATACACGCACACACACACACACACACACCCAGACACACACCCAGACACACACACACACACACACACACACACACATATATTACGCTGACCATATCTAGTTATTTTGATTATATGCAGAACTATTTAACCACTAGCGTCACGGCCTCTATATTAATCAGCGATATACATACATGCTACATTTTGTGTTATTATCTTTATATTTTTTTGATTTTCATTATTCTCAGATTTTTGTTGTCCCGTCAATATTATTACGTTTTCTTTCTTTCTTTGGAGGTTGTGAATATAGCATTAGCTTGCTTGGGTTTTTGACTGAGTCTCCAGTGATAACTACCATCAAGAGCAGATTGGTCAGGATAGATGAGGTTATCCATTTTGACAATCCAGCTTGCAAATTATTACATCATTTGTAAATAGTCATTTCCTCGATATTTCATATAAGACCGTATTTTTGTCAATGTTTAGTTCAGTTTTCAGATTAAGGCAATCAATTGTAGTACTTTCAGCTTGACTGAAATTGTACTACAGTATTTTTTATCTATCTTTTTCTAAACAATATATGAAAACGTAGTGAAGCTGGCGTCAGCGATTTCCCATCTGTATACGACAACATAAAAAGTTACTACAACGTACCTGCACACAGCGGT
>NC_042997.1:180385931-180400931 GCF_006345805.1 Octopus sinensis
TGAAACCAATGGTGATCTTATTGAATAAATAATATCACCATTGGTTTCATAAGATCATACTGTTTAGTATTTCAAGATATTTTTATGTAATTTTGGTAAATATACCTGTTAATATTAGATGTTAGTATTATTTTAATGTTTGCGTAATTTTGGCGACAATATTTTCACCACACCTATATATATATATATATATATATATATATATATATAACTAGATATATATATTTAGCTAGATATATAGATGCGCTAGATAGAAAAATAGATAGATAGATACATACATAGGTAGATACATACATACATACATACATACATACATACATACATACATACATACATACATACATATAACATGAAAATTATTTCTATCTAATCACCTGTTTATACAAATTATTGTTTACACATAGAAGTGCCGAATTGCTGTAGACATTTACATGGCCATTTTGTTTTATTGCGATTCGACGTTGCATTTTTTTAAATATTATTATCCTGGCGGCTACACTATATTGATTATTGGCTCCGGCACATCAGTGTTTTTTTAGAGAGAATTATATTTCTACGTTTGTTACTGAATTTAAAACTTTACTTCATCGATTGTTAGTTGCTTAACGAATGTCAGTGTTACTTTACTATTCTGTAAGTTGAATGCAAAACTAGAAATCAGTGATCGTTTGAAACATGAGCTTTAACGTATGCTATAAGATTCATGCCCATAGCGTTCCGCTCACTAACTGAAAGGAGATAGTATAAACGTAGCGATAAGCAACGTGTTTAATATTCATTTTGAGTCTGCGCTGAACAGTGATATAAATAATATTGCTGAAGATTTCCTGGAAAGGTTTATTCTTGAAGTAAAGAATGTGACAAATTTCTTATTATGTTCTATAAATTGAATGGGTATATTAGGAATTCTACGAGAAAGTAATATAGGTGGGGAGAAAAGATATACCTGCATAATATTGTAAAGAGTCACTGACAAGGCTAAACTACTCTAATTAGTGAAAATAATTCGAACTTTCCGATGCATTCTTGTAGATGGCTAACTCATTATTTCCCGAAGAATCCTTCGGTAAGATATTTTTTATTGAAAAATATTAAAGCAGTATTATTTTCCAATGAGAAAATATTTGAATCCTTCGGTAAGATATTTTTTAGTGAAAAATATTAAAGCAGTATTATTTTCCAATGAGAAAATATTTGTTTCTAATATCCGCAAACAAATCATTCAATATAGACATTTACAACACGCTAGCTCTTAAATGCTACTTTATTTTATCCATACCAGTGAGATGAACTGTAAAGCCGACCTCTGCGGGTTTGAAATCAGAGTTTAAAAGAGCCATAATAAGTACCGCAACACATTTTTTCTAACACTCTTGAATTTTATCTAAATCCTTGCCAAATGAAGCAATTGAGCCCGTCAGTATAAGTTTGAAAATTGCAGTAGTTAATGCATCTATTAGAGACTTCCCTGGACCCAATGAAACCTAAGTATATATGCAAATAATTTTGCCATCACCCAAGTGTCTATAGAGAAATTATAGTATTAGTAATATGATTTCCAACCTGTCTTCCGCTCGAGAAATATTTGATAAAGCAACCCTTTCCCAAAAGTTCTTGTGTAATAGCGCACTGACCGATAGTGACTGTGAAAAGATGACAACATGCATACCAACCCACCCAGGCATAAAAATATACCTCCGAAAATTATATGATCTGCTAGTACTTTCTCCTATTATGTTATGACTAACGTAGAACTGAAATGCCAGGAATCCAAACACTTGCCCACTAGACAAGGCTTGCTTAGTTAGTTCAGTTGTATACTAAACCTGGGTGAATTTCTGCTCTGCCAAATTAAAGAACCTTAAGACGAAATACAGTCGATTTTGTGACAAAGATTTGCTAAAGCCATACACTAACCACTACACTTCTTTCCACCACCTTGATAAGAAAAATAAGCGCAAATCTTGCAATCCATAATTGCGACCCGAACAAAAGTTACATGCTACTCAATATCTAGTGGAACAACGAAGCGAGATATAGGTCACTCATTAACGGGTTAAAAAAAAGAGCAAACTTTATGTGGGTGTACACATGTAGTTATTAGATTGTAGACTGGTAGACCTAAGACGACAGCATTTCCACAGGTTTCTGTTATCTAATCGAAAGGGGTGTCTCCTCACCAGATTAGATACACGACTTTACGTACTTCAATCCCCACCACCATTCCATTATCCCAACGACACATAATTATTTTAAATATAAATATTCGGCATTAAAGTATTCTTCATTGAAGTAGTTAAAGTGACGCAAAACTTATATATGCATATGTGTATGCATGTATGTACACACACACACACACACACATATATATATATATATATATATATATAAGTACTAGCAGTATCGCCCGGCGTTGCTCGGGTTTGCAAGGGAAATAACTATATAAGCATTTTTAGAGAGTTGTAGCCAAAAAATAGCAAAAAATGCATCAAAAATGGAAATAAAAATATGGTATTTTTTTTTTAAATCGTTGACTCATCGGAAACATTTTTAGAGAGTTACTTCCCCTATATAATAGCGAAAAAATGCATTAAAATGGAAAAAAATGATAGTAATTTTTTTTTAATCGTAGACTCATCGTAGACGCGCGCTAATACCCCGAAGGCTCGATATGAATCACGACTATAAGATACACGGTTTTGGATAAACTGCACCGCAGAATGTGGGAGTAGTCAGGAATCTAAATCGTAGGAGACAGACACACAACTTGACTTTTATATATAAGTATATCCGTGTTTGTGTATGTGTGCATTCGTTTTTGTTTGTGTGTGTGTTTGTGATTGTTTTGTTCTACAAAATTCCTCTCCCAAGACAGGTCGACAATAAAAGGCATTTGCTCAAGATACCAACAAGTGAAGTCAAATAAAGATCCGCATATTTACGAAACGGAATGCTTAAATGCACATCATAGCTCCTCTTTTGTATGTTTTCTCTCATAAGTCGTCTTTTAGATTTGCATCTGAAATATTTGCAGACACTGTATGATGCCTTACAATGAATCGATACTCTTACAACTTTTCTTAAATGTTTATGGTGTTTTGATATATCTAAAGTCATGTGAATGAGATTGCAGTGTGCGAAATAATTGACATACGAAGTTAGATATAAACAATTGTTTGATTCTATGTAAATATATTGAAAATGCAATGCTAAATTCATTTTGTTTTAAATATTTATCAATACAATTCTCCTTACACAGTACGTTATATTATATAGCAAATTAGTTCAGCTAGTCACGGGAATATCACTAATGACACATTTTTTACGAGAGAAGGACGAAAGACTGAAGTAAATTAGATTTGCACTAGAAATATTTTGAAAGTTAAATTGGAAAACTATAGAAAATGTCAAAATTGCTTAAACCTTATGGAAGATAATCCATCTTCGCAAGAAAATACGAATATCCTTGGGAGCAGATGTTAAGGAAATTAAAAGTCAATACTAAAATTAATATATGAACACTATATATATGTATTTATGTGTATATGTACATGTGTGTGTGTATGAATGAGCATGAGTGTAGAGTGTTTGGTGGGGGTTTGTATAGGCATGTATTATATTATAGATTATATATGTTTAAGAGTTAATAACAAAAATATTGACGTTTTATGCAATAAAATAAAGAGTATGAACATGCATAATTGTTGCTTAAGTTCTTCTGCACTTAGGTTATATTTGAGAGAGCGCGGGTGAGAGAGAGTGTGTGTGTGTGTGTATGTATGAGCGATAGAGCGAGAGAGCGAGAGAGAGAGAGAGGGTGGGGGAGAACTCTATCATGCAATCCTGTCACCTTTAAAATTTACTAACTCACAATTCTGAAAAACTGGCCTCGCTCTTTATAAACCGCATATTACGATTTATAGTATTGAACTATCCGTATTATGTACTCCACATTATTTAATATAATGCTTTCTACTATAGGGACAAAGCCTGGAATATGTGGGAAGCGGTATAGTCGGTCACATCGCCCTCAGTACTTGACTGGTACCTGTTTTATCGACCTCGAAAAGATGAAAGGCATTTGAACTCAGAACGTAAAGACAGACGGAATTTTAGCTCAGAACACAAAGATAGACGAAACGCCGTTTAGTATTTTGTTTGGTGTGTTAACTATTCTGCCAGTTCGCTAACTCATGCCGTCTTAATATAATTATTTCTTTATTGCCCACCGGGGGTTTAAACATGGTACTTATTTAATCGACCGCGGAAGGATGAAAGCCATAGTCGACCTCGGCGGAATTTGAAATCAGAACGTAATGACAGACGAAATACCTATAAGGGGCTAAACACAGAGAGGACACACAAGGACAGACAAATGGATTAAGTTGATTACGTCGAGCCCAGTGCGTAACTGGTATTTATTTAATCGACCCCGAAAGGATAAAAGGCAAAGTTGACCTTGGCAGAATTTGAACTCAGAACATAGCAGCAGAGGAAACACCTATTTCTTTACTACCCACAAGAGGCTAAACACAGAGAGGACAAACAAGAACAGACAAACTGATTAAGTCGATTATATCGACCCTAGTGCGTAACTGGTACTTAATTTATCGACCCCGAAAGGATGAAAGGCAAAGTCGACCTCGGCGGAAGTTGAACTCAGGATGTAACGGCAGACGAAATACCGCAAAACATTTCGCCCGGCGTGCTAACGATTCTACCAGCTCGCCGCCTTTACTGCTTTGGTATAATGCAAAAAAAAAAAAAAAGTTCGGCGAGCTGGCACGATCAACAGCAGGCCGAAGAAAATACTTAACGATATTTTATTAGTCTCTACATTATAAATTCAAATTTCATCGAGGTCGACTTTGCTTTTTTCCTTTGCGGGTCGCTAAAATGAATGCTAGTTGAGCACTGATATGGACGTAATCGACTTATTCCTCACTGAAATTGCTGGCATTGTGTCAAAATTTGAACCTAATATAATGCAACAGCATAGTTTATTAAGCACATTATAGTCGACCGTTAATCTCTTTTTGAATGACTTTTTAGGTCTTTTCAAATATTTCGTATCGAATGCATTCCATTCTATCATCATTTGTTAATAAGTATCACCTCCATCATATTTACTTTAAATATTTACTATAAACGTTTAGCATTTTCTGTAGTAATTTATGAAAAAAAAATTCACACTACCTATTATATCCAACTAAATACATATTTGACTTACATTACCATTACCTATAATCTAGATATATATGTTGTACCATTAAACGGCTCATGCCTTCACTTCTCTTAAAACATTTATGCATTTCACTAAAAGGCAGGCGGAATTCCAATTCACTTTGCACCTTAGCATGCTTATTGTAACTAATATTGATAAATACATTGTTGTGAATTACGTGTAGCATGAACTGTTTATAATATTTATGTTCGAATTTGCTGGAATTCATATAATTTACATTTTTACAAACACTAATCTATATCAATAATGATGTTTAAAATTGACTGTACCCAAATTCTTGTGGTTGTTTCTTTTGCAAATTGGAGAAGTCTGAAGCAATTAGATAAACATATACACCACGCCTCTTGCTTCTCATTGATTCATCATTCGACCTTGATGAGGGATTTTTACGGGCTGTTGACTTTGGACTTTCATAAAAAAAACATTACGTGTGACAATTGCTGATAATTGCCAACGAGAGAAGTAAAATGTGAAATATAAATATTTAATTAATATTTCCTTTGATAGCCACTGGTGCCATTCATTCTAAAACTCATTCGTTGTTGATCTTTCAGCTGTCACTTGTTTGTTCACTTGGAATCAATTTGTGTGATTTTGTGATTTTGTATATTTATATGCCTATTTATCGTTTTTTTTTAAATTTTTGCTTGCATAGCTAACTGTACAATTAGATTTTAGTTTTGAAAGCGGACAACAGCTTCCATTTGTTTTCCAGGAAATTATGGTCGAATTAATAATTCTTAAATAAATAAATTAAGGAGAAATGCATGACAGAGATAGGAATATCTCTAGTGGTTTCTGCATATCAATCATGCAAATGGTGCAGGGGGAATTTTTTTCCAATTTTAAAGGACAGCAAACAATCAAAATACACATGCTTTGATGACAAATTAATATTGCGTCCTATTAGTCTCAACGGGTCCCAATGCCATCCGATGGCAACCCTATACACACATACATATTTTCATGCATATATATGGATATTGGTTCGTGTATGTGTGTATAGTGTGGTGAATGTGTTTGCTTAATACTTTATTTGTGGAGCAATATTCATTAAAACATCATTGTTTGCACTTGCATTATGTTTTGGAATAATCTCTTAAACGTTTAATAAATATAATATTTTTTTAATTGTGATACATGTTTTATATGTTATATTTCCATGGTAATAATGAAACCGCGTGAGGGAGTGAATTTAGAAGTATCTGTAACAACGAAATTAATGTCTGTCTACGAGTTATAAAATTCATAAACATACTATGTTAGTCTGCAAATAGTTGCCCGTCGAATTCCTTGATAACTATATTCAGTTGTCGGAAAATAGCAAGAGCAAAATAGGATGGAGTCTTGTCGAAGGGAGAAAATTTAGGACTGCTACTGCGATACTACACATGTATCTGGATCTCACCACTAGAACCTAGGGCATTTTATCGTTTCAGATATTGGCGATAATGCGATGACCAGAACGCCATCAACAAACACCAAGAGAGTCAACACACATGATATCTGTTGACGATAAACATACCTTAGTGATGAAGTTGTATAAAGACGGTAATAGATTTGAAAGTATCACAATGTGTATGGAATACAACAAGTGGAAAATGGGATCCAGGGCGATTTGTACTTTTTCTTCTTTACAGGCTTCAGGAAATCTCATTTTCTTCTTGTCTGTGCTACTCTGGCTTTTATCTACGTTGGCGCATACAGAGGACAATATGTCATAGCTAATGAACCATATCTACAACTTTGCTGGGCAGACATCGGAGCAGAATAGGAGTCCATCACTATGAATATAATTTTACTGCATGCATGTTCATTCACTATCTCACGTATTAGAGTTTTATCAGCCCTATTGAGAAGACATCATCTTGTTCTTCGGGAATTCATGTAACACCCCTTCTATGCACCATAGTTTATTGACTACTTTCATCGCGGAATGCTGTTTATTTTAATTCTTACACTCTTATATTTAACAGGTCAAAACGAATAGCTAGCAACAGAAATGGAAACATAATGTCTGCTGATATAATCCGCCTTTTATATCAGAAATTGTTATAGCAACAGCCAAATTAGTTTTCACCTCCTGGAGAAAAGAACTTGCCTTAATCCATATTTGGTTCATTAAAATCACAGCATATCTTACAGACTAAAAGTAAAGATATTCATCAGAATGAAGTCCCGAACATGAAACAGAATATATGTGACCGTTTTACATAAAAATCCTTCAAATATCCAACACCTTCGTTTGCTAATATCTATTCCATGGATTTTTCGAGATACTTTCCTCGTAATTTTTCCGTTCTTATAGCACACCTTATAGCATTTCCCATATCGTCCCACATCGTATAACATCATTGTATTACTACCTGCTTTATTCCTTATGAATTTTATTATCATTGCTGTAAGTATGATACAGGGTACATTTAACAAAACCCTTCCGTTATTGTTCTTGTGTTTTTACCTATCAATTATTGTACTTATATTAATTGTACCCAAATAACGTTATTTTGTGTACCAACATTTTAAATACTTTCTCCCCCAGTGCCGTACCTACGATCCAGTAATTTTAGTGCGCTCTTTTCTGTTCACCCACTTTACTACATGATGTTCCAAAGCTACTTATTTTTAACTATCATTTGCTTTTAATTTCATTATATATTTTGCCTCGAATATGCCCATATTCAGATTGTATGCATAGTATATCATATCCTAAACATTTTCCATATATACATCTCATTATATTTCAACTTATGTTTCTCTTCTTTCTGTTGTTATTTCTTCTTCTTCTGCATTTACTTTTCCTTCACATTCTTCATCTTTCTCTGTAAATTTCTTTTTCTCTGTCCACTAAAAACACCAATGCCTACAACCATAGCTCACCCTGCACCATTAGATATTTATAACAAATACCACATCTGTGCTGTGCATTCATTTACAGGATCTTCCTAACCTTTTACGTTTCTCAATTCCATGAACTTTTAATCTTTTATACAATCACTTCTACTCGCTTCCACCACATACATTCTCAGAAATATGTTTGTTCCTTTGTATTATTCGTTTCCCGTATGCTCTGTAGAGTTGTGTTTAGTTCATTTTCTCTTATGAATGCATTTATCAGTTATCTTCCTCTAAGAGTAATTTCACCAGCAAAAGTATGCTCACAACTTCGACATTCAAGTTATGAGGATCTATTCACAGTCAGCGAGCAGATAGAACTCTGGAATTGTTGATTTGTTCCGGCTGTTTGCATTCTGGATTCAAATCCAAAGGAGGGCTACTTTGCTTTTCATGCTTTCGAGCTCGATAAAAAAAAGTAACGCAAAAATACCGATTCGATGCAATCGATTTGCAACTTTTCTTGTCAAAAATTACTACACCTCTGCCAGTAGTTGATTTTATTGCTATTATTATTATTATTATTATTATTGCTATTGCTATTATTATTATTATTATTTATTATTATTATTATTATTATTATTATTATTATTATTATTATTATTATTATTATTATTATTATTATTATTACTATTATTATTATTATTATTATAATCATTATCATTATTATTATTATTATTATCATTATTATTATTATTATTATTATTATTATTATTATTATTATTATTATTATTATTATTATTATTATTATATCTGCTTTCAATATTAATATAGCTCGTTTGTGGTATTCCCTTTTTATTTTCTCTTTCATTTGTGTGTGTTGTATCGCATCTAGTTCATTGATTCCTAAGTATTTGTATGTCTGGCTTTGCTCTAATTCTATTATTTCATCTGCTTTATCTTGTGTGATGTACTCTTATCTCGTTTTCCTTTTTTTCAATGTTGCTTTGGAACATCTTTCTAAACCAAATTTCATGTTTATTTCTTTGGTAAATCCATGTACTGTCTGTAGCAATGTTTCAAGCTGTTTATCATTTGTAGCATAGATCACCCACATACAAGAAATGGTCGATTGTTTTGTCGTAATATTTGTATCCACATCCAGTTCTGTTTAGCTTCTCAGATAAAGGTGTCAGTGCCACGGAGAAAAGGAGTGAAGAGAACGTGTCTCCCTTGAATATTCCTTTTCTAATGAGGATGGTTCTGGTTTTTATGAGGTCCTCTTTTGTGTGAAGTTTTAGCACTGTCTACCATTTCTTCATTGAATGTTTTATATATTTTGATAATTATGGGTGCTACCTTGTTCATGGTTAGTGTTTCTAGGATCCATGTGTGCGTAATACCATCAAAAGCTTTTCGATAATCAGTTCGAGTCATACTTTGACCCTTCTTCTTTCTGCGGCTGTCTTCAGTTATGGCTTTATTGATCAGTAGCTGTTCTTTAGTGTTGTATGAGTTCTTGCAGCATCCTGTCTGCTCTTCTAGAAACAGTTTGTTTTCTTCCAGATGTTTTCCCATTCCTTGCCATATTACTGTAGTAAAGGCAAAACGCCTAGATTGTATGTTATTTCTAAAGTCTGCAGATGCTTTTCTTTTCAGTTTGGGTGTTATTGATCCCAATTATTCGATGAAATTAGGGGCAACCTTTATGTTTGACTCTCGTAGCTGCCACATCTTCGCAGTCTCGGTTCTCAAGTCTCCATATTTCTCAATCTGTTCTCTTTCTTACATGATAATACGTTGATCTCCTGGAACTGCCACATCGGCTATTAGGCACTCTTGTTTGTCCCTCCTAAAGGTTACTATACCCGGCCTTCAGTACTCTAACCTCTTCTCTGTCTCGAAGTCCAAGTCATAGAGGCTTTACGCCTTCCCATTTTCGTACATTACATTTTCCGGAGTATGTTAGTACCAAAAACCTGTTACCTCGTATCCATATTTCCAGCATAGTAGCCAGTGAAGGTTTGGGGCTTCCTTGTCGTTTCTGCGTTAGTACTCTTTATGCGTAAGACGTTCACAAGCACTAACAATGTGTCACGCTTTCGAGCCTCTTCCCACACATTCTGAAGAGGTTCGTTACATTTGTGTGGTATATATCCATTTTCACTTCGTTGGTAGTCCATGCCTGGTCCAGCGATGATCAGGTTTTCAGTATTCTTTTTATATGCTATCCTTGATAAGCCACCTCCATGATGCTTCCTGGTCTTTTAAGTTCTTAATTTCACGGTGGAACTGGCCATGTAATTCCATGCACAGTAGGCTTTCTTCTCTCTTGTTGGCTGTCCCTGATGGGAATTCATCAGCACTCTCAAGTACATTTTTGGTAAATGCTTCTATATTAGCAGCATACTGTAGCAGGTCTTGTTTGCTGTTTACCAAACATTCTGCCATGTTTCTTCTTTCACTGTTGATGCACTGCGATATGCTAATCTGCCCACGACAGTTATGATTTCAAATTTCTCCAGGTTCAACTTACCCTTTCAGCTATTAACAATTTATAACGACAACATCTATGTGCGATTGCAAGAGGAGAGAAAAATTTGAAGTCAGGTAACCAAATTAATATATAAATGACTGCGTATTGCCAAGGCATGTGTAGAGTAAAGCAATTTTAAGGTTAACTTAGCGTACCACTATATGACAAAGCGGAAGCTTTAATCTTCATTAAACTACCAGATTAAAAAGACATAGACAGGAGAATGCTGTCTTATTTACCGACCTCGAAATATTAAAATTCCGTCTTGAGCAACAAGAGGCTTGGGTATATTGCAGAGAGAAAACCTGAATGTTTCCGTCGAACGAATATTATAAGATTATATCTGGCATTCTATCGATTCTATCAATAGCTTCCAGTGAATAAAACACACTCTCCCAGGTGTATATACACTCACAGGCATACACACACACTTTCACACACACGCACAAACACGCATATATAATCTCAGAGTGAGAGATAGAAAAAGAGAGGGAGAAATGGAAAGAGAGAGAAAGAGAGAGAAAGAGAAAGTGAGAGAATTGGCATCTCCACAGCATAAATCTAACCAAATTCGATTCACGAAGTCCCAGCTCAAAATTAAGCTCTGACGTAATAAACTTGCCTGGAGCGACACTAAATAGGATAAAAACCGAATCTACGTGATTTGCGTACACTCATATTTCTGAAAATACTCTTACATTTGAAATATTCAGCTCGTGTTGAAAACTATGTTTTTTTTGCAAATAGCAAAGACGGAAACTGGTCCATACAAATATAAACCAAATTCACACCAAGTGTGCCCCAGCATAGCCACGGCCTCTATCTCGTAGAAGTAAAATGTATGTGTGTGTGTATGCGTACGTGTGTGTGTTGTGTGTGTGTGTGTGCGTGTGTGTGTGCGTGCGTGCGTGTTTGTTTGCGCGCATATGAGACTGATACTAAGGAGTTCTCTGTTGAACCTCATACTTAAGAATTCACAACGTCTGAAAGCTGATTGTTATCCCGTAATGCCTGCAAATCGATGTAATCTATGAGGCTGGCCGCTGTGTACAAGGACATGCGTACGCGCGTGCGCACACACTGACTTATATGTGTATAGGTATATATATATATATATATATATATATATATTATATATATATATATATATATATATATATAATATATATTGTGTGTTTGTGTGTGTGTTTGTGCGGACATGCATCCTCGCATGTTCACTTCTTTTAAGCATTTCTTTGTTTCTCTCCCTGGATCATACTGGTTCAGCAAGAAGATTCACATAGAATAAGCACCAGATTTAAAATGTAAGAACTTAATTGAATCGAATCGACGAATCGATTTAAATACGTAAAAAGAAAACTAGATGATTATTAAATATCTATCTATTGAACTATCTTTCTCTGTTTCAATCTCTCTTTCTCTCTACCCCATCTCTCTTGATCTCTCTTTGTATATATATATATATATATATATATATATAGATATAGATAGATAGATAGATAGATAGATAGATAGATAGATAGATAGACAGGTAGGTAGATAGGTAGATAGATAGATAGATAGATAGATAGATAGATAGATAGATAGATAGATAGATAGATAGATAGATAGATAGATAGATTATATGATATATATGTATATTTATACATATATAAATGTATATGTATATATATATATATATATATTAACAATTAAGGAACGGCCATAATAGGCCATTCACCCACTAGAAATAACAGCCAAAGCTTCTACCGCAAATAAAGATTAATTCCGTAAACAGGAGAAAATTAAAAAAACATTTACCCTGTAATTTCTTGTACGGTATACCGTTTCATCCGCTGTTTAAGGGTATACTAACCTGATTAAATTAAATCAAGCCAATCTTCCATAAGCCCTCGGATTCTTCAGCAAGAAATAGCTCAAGACGGAACAGATATATACACGAGGCATACCCAATCTTGCCAAGTCAATATCTGACCTAAAATTTTCAAATCGTCGCACTCGCGCCAAATTTATCGGCAGCAAATAAATATCAGCCGTCGATTCCATTACGGAATTAACCAAAAAATTCATAATCAATCAAATAGGGTGGCAAGGAAAATTTTGTAGAATTTTATTGCCACCAGCGGCCCAGCGGGAAAAAATTAAATAGTCATAGACCATTTTTAAGTTCAACATTAACAATTAAGGAACGGCCATAATAGGCCATTCACCCACTAGAAATAACAGCCAAAGCTTCTACCGCAAATAAAGATTAATTCCGTAAACAGGAGAAAATTAAAAAAAACATTACCCTGTAATTTCTTGTACGGTATACCGTTTCATCCGCTGTTTAATGGTATACTAACCTGATTAAATTAATCAAGCCAATCTTCCATAAGCCCTCGGATTCTTCAGCAAGAAATAGCTCAAGACGGAAAGATATATACACGAGGCATACCCAATCTGGCCATCAATATCTGACCTAAAATTTTCAAATCGTCGCACTCGCGCCAAATTTATCGGCAGCAAATAAATATCAGCCGTCGATTCCATTACGGAATTAACCAAAAAATTCATAATCAATCAATATAGGGTGGCAAGGAAAATTTTGTAGAATTTTATTGCCACCAGCGCCAAGCGGGAAAAAATTAAATAGTCATAGACCATTTTTAAGTTCAACATTAACAATTAGAAACGGCCATAATAGGCCATTCACCCACTAGAAATAACAGCCAAAGCTTCTACCGCAAATAAAGATTAATTCCGTAAACAGGAGAAAATTTTAGGTCAGATATTGACTTGGCAAGATTGGGTATGCTGTGTATATATATGTTCCGTCTTGAGCTATCTTGCTGAGAATCCGAGGTGCTTATAGATTGGCTGATTTAATTTATCAGGCTTAGTATACCATTAAACAGCGGATGAAACGGTTTACGTACAAGAAATACAGGGTAATTGTTTTTTAAGTTTATCCTGTTTACGGGAATTAATCTTTATTGCGGGTAAGCAATAGCTGTGGCTGTTATTTCTAGGGGTGAATGGCATTATGGGCCGTTCCTAATTGTTAATGTTGAACTTAAAAATGGTCTATGACTATTAATTTTTCCCGCGGGCCCGCTGGTGGCAATAAAATTCTACAAAATTTTCCTTGCACCCTATATTGATTGATTATGAATTTTTGGGTTAATTCCGTAATGGAATCGACGGCTGATATTTATTTGCTGCCGATAAAATTTGGCGCGAGTGCGACGATTTGAAAATTTAGGTCAGATATTGACTTGGCAGATTGGGTATGCCTCGTGTAATATCTGTTTTCCCGTCTTGAGCTATTTCTTGCTGAAGAATCCGAGGGCTTATGGAAGATTGGCTTGATTTAATTTAATAGTTTCGGTTAGTATACCATTAAACAGCGGATTGAAAACGGTATACCGTACAGAAAAGAAATTACAGGGAAATGTTTTTTTATTTTTCCTGTTTACGGGCATTAAATCTTTATTGCGGCAGTAGAAGCTTTGGCTGTTATTTCTAGTGGGTGATGGCACCTATTATGGCGTTCCTTAATTGTAATGTTGAACTTAAAAATGGTCTATGACTATTTAATTTCCCGCTGGCCAGCTGGTGGCAATAAAATTCTACAAAATTTTCCTGGCCACCCTATATTGATTGATTATGAATTTTTTGGTTAATTCCGTAATGGAATCGACGGCTGAGATTTATTTGCTGCCGATAATTGGCGCGATGTGCGACGATTTGAAAATTTAGGCCAGATATTGACTTGGCAAGATTGGGTATGCCTCGTGTATATATATGTTCCGTCTTGAGCTATTTCTTGCTGAAGAATCCGAGGGCTTATGGAAGATTGGCTTGATTTAATTTAATCAGGTTAGTATACCATTAAACAGCGGATGAAACGGTATATACCGTACAAGAAATTACAGGGTAAATGTTTTTTTAATTTTCTCCTGTTACGGAATTAATCTTATTTGCGTTAGAAGCTTTGGCTGTTTATTCTAGTGGGTGAATGGCCTATTATGGCCGTTCCTTAATTGTTAATGTTGAACTTAAAAATGGTCTATGATATTTAATTTTTTCCCGCTGGGCCGCTGGTGGCAATAAAATTCTACAAAATTTTCCTTGCCACCCTATATGATTGATTATGAAAATATATATATATATATATAATATATATATATATATAATATATATTAATATATATATATATATATATATATATACGTTTATATATTTGTTGTGCAAGATTATTGGCTAAACTGGCAAAATGACCATTCCGAAATATAACAAATATATATATATATATATATACTAGCAGAGATAGCCAGCCTTTCTCGGAATTGAAATGGCATATTTTCTTTATTGTTCTATTAGTTTCAGTCAGGTGACTGCA
>NC_042997.1:180410931-180413431 GCF_006345805.1 Octopus sinensis
AACAGTTGTAAGCTAATTAAATCCTTGATAGTGCATCTTCTTTGTTCATATTCTGTTTTTTCTAATATACTTTTTGATTAATGCACTATATTTAATTAGTTTTCGAGCGTCGGATTTACAAAATGTATGTGTCGCAGGAAATTAATAACGTAACAACGAACCATATGGATTGCTGTGGTCTTGACCGGGCAATTTTGTTAGCCAGGTTCTATACCTATACGTCCAAGTATTCGTCCACATATACTTAATCCTAATTATCCGTCATCATGTATATATATTATATATTATATATAAATACATATATACATTTAAGTGTGTATGAGTGTGTATGTATGTATATATATATGTGTGTGTGTGTGTGTGTGTGTGTGTGTGTGTGTGTGTGTGTACAGTGTGTGGAAGCAACACTTGGAATATAATAGATAATTCACTAAATTGTTTATTTTACAACAACCAGCAACCTGAGATATATATATATAATTTTAACACAAGCTTATAGATATATCTTATTCAATATGTCTGCCTTCATTGTCCATCACAGCCTTCACATGCCGCCTGAAGGTGTCATAACTCTTCATGATGAAGTACTCAGACATGTTGTCCCACTCTTCCCTTAGGTCTTTCTTGAGATGATCAACATTTGGATACGAAGTTCTGTTTGTAGATTGTTCAAATTCGCCCCAAACCGTATAGTCTAGGAGGGTCGAGTTTGGGCTGGAAGAAGACCAGACTTTGGCCAGTCAAAAGACAGCAAAGTAGTCTTCCCAGAATTTTCTGCACTCTCTTCGTTGTATAAGCAGGTGCATCATCTTGGGTCCACAAATAATCAGCGTTGAAGTAGTTAGACTTCAGCCAAGGCAAAACTTCACACCGTGGGACTTTATAATAAACTTGAACCTCCACCTCTTCTCCAGACTTGAAATAAATGGAGTGACATCTTTTTTTCCATCAGGTGCCACGACTCCAAGTATCATGATTTGAGATGGATGCTTGGTCCTAAAGACACTCTTTACTTCAGAAGATGACTTGGCAGTGTATCAACCATTGCGACAGTAAAGATTTCTTCATCAGCGGTAAAGATTTTTTTCATCTGAAAGGATTTCGATGGGTTTTCCCTTGTGCTTCAGGTATCGCAACACTTTTGTAGCCCTTTCATGACTTCTGGCTTTCATTGCATGGGTCAGTACATGTGTCAGTATCCTCACGTATGACTCCAAATGTAAATCAATGTGTACAGTAGTTCTGATGGTCTTTGGATCAGCTTTCATGCTCATGGACAGTTTTTTAAATGCTTTTCGGTCTTTCGAAACTTTGCTGTGGTGAGATTATTCTGCTTTGTTTTTATCCAACTTCTTTGCTTCCTATTGATACCTCTCATGTCCCGCATTCAGTTCTTAACGTTGTAGACGCGCGCGCGCACGTACACACGCACATGTGTATATATATATATATATATATATATATATATATATATATATATATATATGTGTGTGTGTGTGTGTGTGTGTGTGTCTGAGTGTGTGTGTGTGTGTGTGACGGTCTTCTAGTTTCCGTCTACCAAATCCACTCATAAGTCTTTGGTCGGCCCAGGCTATACTCTCTCTTTTTTACTCTTTTACTTGTTTCAGTCATTTGACTGCGGCCATGCTGGAGCACCACCTTTTAGTACTTATTCTATCGGTCTCTTTTTTGCCGAACCGCTAAGTGACGGGGACCTAAACACACCAGCATCGGTTGTCAAGCAATGCTAGGGGGACAAACACAGACACACAAACACACACACATATACATATATATACATATATACGACAGGCTTCTTTCAGTTTCCGTCTACCAAATCCACTCACAAGGCATTGGTCGGCCCGGGGCTATAGCAGAAGACACTTGCCCAAGATGCCACGCAGTGGGACTGAACCCGCAACCGTGTGGTTGGTTAGCAAGCTACTTACCACACAGCCACTCCTGCGCCTAGTTGAAAACAATTGCTCAAGGTGTACCGAAATGAGACTAAACCCGGAACCATGTGGTTAGGCAGCAAGCATCTTACTACACAGCCACACCTATATATATATATATATATATATATATTTACATTATATCAATAGAACATATCAAGCGATTAGGTTTATCTTCTGGCGTCCTGTTCTAGGACAGATACATTTTTCTACACTAGGAACAAAGTTGCAACCTAGATTACTTATAATAATATCCAATCCAAGATTCTACACGTATCGAATGATAATATAAGTAATGAAAAGTAGCGACACTGTCTATCGTTTAGGATATATATATATATATATATATATATATATGTGTGTGTGTGTGTGGTGTGTGTGCATCATATATGGGTAGAGGACATAAAAAAACGTTGAACACAATCAGAAGCGAAAACAAAAACAAAAACATAGACATGAACTTTTTTTCAAACAAGGAAAAAAACAGAAACAAGACATACAACACAAGGAATATTCCCCTTCTTCAGTTGTCCCTGTTTTATGTT